>NC_133328.1:70572291-70812291 GCF_042186555.1 Aquarana catesbeiana
TTCCCGTCGGAAAGTCCGATCGTGAGTACGCGGCATTACAATGCAAAATGGACTAAGCAAACTCTATTCTTCAATCAGCTGGCTGCAGGCAGGCTTGTGATCTAGCTGTTTTGGTTAACAGCAGTGGATCAAAATAAGGTCACAGACCGAGCTGGCCTGTCTGCCAGGGGGTTATAATCACAAGACTGGCTGATCAGAATTACAAATTGTTTTATCAGATGTCACAGATCATAAATCATTTAAATGTGATCAATGGATACATTTAATATAACATTCAGAAAGAAAAATCCTTGTGTAGTTTAGACCTTCTCCTGCTTTGACATTTCTGTACCACCAACCCGTTATGTGTTATCATTGGTGCTTATTTAAATCCATATTTTTCATATATATCATGCATAGCTCCACCACTTCCTATTAGTTCCCTTTAGTATTAGGCCTCTGTAGGTGATCTTTGTACTAGCTTTTTATACTAATTACTACTTCAGGTCTTTCTGGTGATATGGCTGCTTTAACTCCTGTTCTCTTCTACCCTTGTCCCTATAATTTCTTAAGATCATGTTCTCCATGGACACCACCATATTTATGTCCCCCAGAGAGATCATCAAATTAGGATGCTGGCTTCTCAAACAAAGCCACTGGAGTCTGTGTATGACAATAGGCAGCTGTCTCTAGAGACCTCCTGTATTGTACATGATGCCCAGGCCTCTGACCTGCTGCTATATACCATCTGGGGGGGACACGTCCCAGTAGGGGCATATACTTTATTTGCTTGGAAATTCTGGTGTAATTTGTCATTGTTAAAAAAGTGGTGACTTTTCAGGGATGAAAAAGAGGAAAAAATTTAATTTCTCACACAAATCAAAAACTTGCAACCGTCTTTGAAAAACTGTCAGTTGTCCACCAGTCGTATTGTATGATTGCCCATAATACATTGGTATTTATAGACGTTTTGTACAAATATAGGACAAATGTCAGCAACAACATGGTGCTAATTAAACTGGAAAATGATTAATTCATTGCAATTCTCACAGGAAGTGCAAAGGTGAGTGCCACTGTATGGAGGAACTTATAACATGTCATTAGATGCAGAACATGACTGAGCAGCCACAAGCAGCGCCAAGAAAAGTGCTAAAACCCATCAACTCCTAAGAGAACAAAGGCATTTTCTAAAGCAGGATGGTGAAGGCTGCTGTGATCAGAAGAGCAAACAGTTTATTTGCCAATGATTTCAAGCCAGACTTTCCACGCCCTGCCTATTGAAATAAGCATAAACGGATAAATAGCAACTACATTTCAATGTTATTCATGCATTCAGCAGACATGCTACTTCCTCAGAGATGTGCTGAGTTCTGGGAGTAGCTGGAGATTTTTATTTGTGGTGGGGGAATTCTGCCTTCTGCAATCAAATTTGTGTATTGTATGAGCCTAAGTGCCTGTAAAACGCATAGAAACTTTATAAATGGTTTTATAGATACACTCAGGTTTTCTATATTGTATTAAAAACACAGATTTGAATTTCTGTGCAAACCAATAATGATCAGCTTAAAAGGTGTAGGGGCCCTTGACGTCACCATTCACATGTACCAGCTGGAGCATCTGGAGTTCTATACCAGGTCTGCCCTCTGGGGTGTCTCTTCCTTTCAAGCAGCTTTTGTGCTAACAAAAATATACGTGAGAAGAGTGACATACCATCCTATATAAAGCAATAAAGAATGTGACGCTATATCACTAACTCAATAAAACAACATAATACAAAAAAAGACCTACTGAGTACTGAATCAAAAAAGAAGCTGCAAGCGGTTCAAGTGCAAATAAAAATAAATAACATAAAGACATCAATTTCACAAATCATTAATAACCTTGCTGGATAATGCAATTAAAAACACAAGTGTTGCAAATATTCAAAATGTGCAAACATGGCAATATATAAATAAAAATAAAAATTTCATATGCAGATCAAATTCATCTATAAAGTACAAGTAAATGTGCAAAATAACAAATAAATAATTAAAAAATAAAAATATTAATAACCCTACTGGATAGTAACACCCAAAGCACAAGTCCTGCAAATATTCAAGTTTGTGCAAACGAAGCAAAATAATTCTATATCCAAATGAAGTTCATTAATGCGGCAGCATTATTCAAAAGTGATGACTCTGCTGGGTATTGCAACCAAATATACCAGTGCTGTAAAAAAAATCTAAATATGTGCAAATATGCAAATAAATAGACAAAACAAAGTACATTTAATATGACCAATAAAGTTCATCAGTAAAGTGTCCTTATTTGGGCTGCATATCCCACGGCCATCTGGGAACCCTAGAGAGTTGGGATGAGGAGGACCTGCATATCTGATTACAAAAGTTCCTGCAATGCTGATCTGCCTGTCACCCACACCCTTTATCAGATGCTGTTCTGGTAACATAGACTATAAAAGTGCCCTCTCAAGTACAAAGACTGTGTAAGGCTGGGTTCACACTATTGCGTATTGGATGCAGAATCATCGCATCCAATTCGTATTAGGAGGAGATTGTGACTGACTTTCTATGGAGCCAGTTCACATATCTCCGATGCGGCCCTGTCCGTCTTTTGGTCTCTTTCAGGTCCAAATTCAGCCCAAAATTTGGGCTGAAATCGGACCTGAAACAGGACCCTTACTGTGAGCCGCATCGGCATGCAGTGTGAACCGAGCCCTAAAGTACTACTAGTGTTGTTAGGAGCTGTTATACCTAGGTTGCCTGTAATAATAGGGGTCCCTTGTCGTAATGTCTTCTATATGTTAAAGTGTTACTAAACTCACAACAGTAAAATCAGTCTGTATATGCAGTAAAGCATGCTTGTTATACTCACTGTGGAACCTAAAGGGTTAATCCCCTGCATTGTCTAAAAATGCTGTTTGATCTGTCTTCTCTGATACTCTCCTTCTTCCACTGTCCCCAATCAATCTCCTGGTAGAACAGAGCCTTGGAGCACGCTGCACATGCTCAGTTTGGTGTGTATTGCTAGAGGATTTGTGGGGGGAAGGTGCATATGATCAGCACAGGGCCATTCAGCATTGTCCAGACAGAGGGTCAGGAGTCATGCAGCCGCATAGAGCAGTCAGAGGAGAATAAAAACTCCTCCTATAAGCTTTAACCAGAAACTCATTGAAGTCATAAGACTACTATATACTGCTGATGAGAAAAGGTATTTAGCAGTTTATATTTACTAAAATAATTGCATTTCCGTGTTCTGTGTACTGTGGGAGACCAGTTATAGTGAATCCAGGGTCCTGGGTTTAGTATCACTTTAATTGTTACTTCTGCTTTACCAAATAATATTTTTGCCACCTTCCTTGAACTCTGTGTACCTTTACTCCATCTCAGGTACCAATCAACTTGCCCTGCCAGCAACTATACAGATCTTACAGGTTAGTTTCTAAGGTTGTTAGGAGGGGAGAGGGAGTAGGTTTAGGATACAGGTAGGTACAGCCTGGAATTCTGCTTGGAAGTGGTTGTAAAGTCAGAAGGTTTTTTTATCTGAATACATTCTATACATTGCGATTCTGGGTGCAGGAGCCCCCTCAGCCCCTTTAATACTTACCTGAACCCCATCTAGATCCAGCAATGTTGCAGGAGTGTCTTGGCTGCCTGGGACTGCCCTCCTCATTGCCTGAGACAGTAGCGCGGTGCCTTTGGCTCATGCTGCTGTCAATCAAAGTCAGTCAGCCAATGAGAAGAGAAAGGGGGCACACAGAGCTGTGGCTGCTTGCTGTGGGGGCACTCAACAAGAGGGAGGGAGCAGGAGCACCGAAGAGGGACCTGAGAAGAGGAGGATCTGGGCTGCTCTGTGCAAAACCATTTCACAGACCAGGTAAGTATAATAATGTTTGTTATAAAACACAAGACTTTACAATCCCTTTAAAAGGATTGTAAAGTCAGAAGTTTTTTTTTTATCTAAATGATTTCTATGCATTAAGATAAAAAACCTTCTGTGTGCAGCAGCCCCCCTCAGCCCTCCTAATGCTTTCCTGAGGTCCCGCTCTGTCCAGCGATGTCCGCTAGTGTCTTAGCCGTCTGAGATTCTCCCCCCTTGATTGGCTGAGACACGGCGGCGGCTCCATTGGCTGTCACTGCTGTCAATCAAAGTAAGCTAGCCAATCAGGAGAGTGGGGGGCAGGGCAGTGCCAGGTCAGGGCTCCGTGTCTGAATGAACACAGGGAGCTGTGACTCGGATCAGGTGCCCCCATAGCAAGCTGCTTGCTGTGGGGGGCACTGAACAGGAGGGAGGGGCCAGGATCAAAGATGAGGGACCCGGGAAGAGGAGGATCCGGGCTGCTCTGTGCAAATCCACTGCAACAGATCAGGTAAGTATAACATGGTTGTTTTTTTTATAGGAGAAAAAAACGAGACTATACAATCACTTTAAGTAGCAGAATAAAAAACACTACCACAGAGCATTAATGCAGTGCTTGGCTTTCTTATTAGAAAGTCTAGCATGATTTTAAACCAGGGTCTCATGAATGATAATTAAATAAACATTTTATATACAGTACATGATACAAAACAATATAAAGCATCAGTTTGTAAACTAGTAAACCTATGAAAGCAAATGTAAAGTTAAATTAAATTAAGGAAAAAATCAAAACAGCAAAAATACATGTTTTCAAAAGTAGCACACCAGAACGCATGATATGTGCATTGTGGTGTTTTTCAACTTGCGTGTAGTTGGGTTGCATTGTAGCATTTATTTGGGGTGTCATTCACTGTGGTATGTGTAGAGATGTGAAGGCCCAGAAAAAAAAAAAAAAATTGGAAAAAAACGTTTTTTTTTACGTTTTTTTCCTGAAGGCTTTTTTGTTTTTTTTTCCAAAAAATTGGAAGAATTGAAAAAAGAAAAAAAAATTGTGGAATATTTTATTTTAACATGATGAATAAAATATTTTAAGACAGGGTGTTCACCTTAAGTTTTTAGAAGTTCCTAATTGTGATGACGGACAAAAAAGAGTAGCTGCAGAAGTAGAGACGGAAACTGACAATTTCAGCTCAGAAAATGATTCTGATTAAATGTCCATTGAAACTTAGTCCCACTCTCTTCTTAACACTTCCCCCATCTTCAATTCTTTTTATGAGAATGGGGTTTTTATATTTATATAATACTGTGGAGAGGAAATATGAAAAAATGTTACTTTTGGTTTTGAAAATTGTTTTGTGGAGGCTTTTTGGCTGTTTCACATAAACTAGTAAGCAGTTCAGGAGATTGTTGCTCCCTTTGTTACAAATAAATATTATTAAAAAAGTAAATTCTGTTTGTGATAATTGTTTGGCTACACTATATTTTTAATATGCTAGTTGTGATAATTTTATGTCAAGTCAAATTGTCCATAGTCATATTTTATGTTCCTAAAGTAACAGAATGACTTTTAATCTTAAAGGATCACTAAAGATAATTATTTTTTTTATTTAAAATAACAAACATGTTATACTTACTTCCACTGTGCAGCTCGTTTTGCACAGAGTGGCCCCGAACCTGGTCTTCTGGGGTCCCTCTGCGGCTGTCTCGGCTCTCCCCCCCGCAAGGACTCAACACCTTCATGCGAGCTCCCTCATGCTTGCGGGCGCGCTCCCGTGATACAGCTGGCGACCATAGCCGCTCACTGTATCACTCGGCCCCGCCCCCCCGGATGCGCTGCTTTCAATCCATCCACTGTAACCAATCAACGGCCAGGCTGAGCGGCGAAGAGGATGTCGGGGGCGAGCGTGGGACTTTCGAGGGGTCAGGTAAGTAAAACGGGGGGGCTGGGGGGGGCGCTATTGTCGGATGTGTTTTCACCTTAATGCATAGAATGCATTAAGGTGAAAAAACTTTTTATCTTTACAACCCCTTTAAAAAGACAAAAAAGCGCTAATGTAGCATTTTTTTAAAATTTTTCCAAAAATTTCATTCCCCCCCCCCCAAAAAACGGAAAAAAAAATGCTTTTTTTCCAATTTTCAAAATTTTACATCTCTAGGTATGTGCAATGCAGTGCCTTGTGGTGATGTGCGTTACTAGGACTTCTCCTTTTCTCTGGCGTTCAGCAAAATATGCTACATTGACAAGTTTATATACTGTGAGATGTGTCATGAAGAAGGATGTCTGAAATTAGAAACTATATAGAAATCACCAAGACTCCCAGCTGCGAGCCAGGCCAACTGTATGTCCATTTTTGCAAACAATGTCCATATTCATAACTTCTATCAAACTGAGTAATAATAAAGAAGAGCACCTACATTGAAATAAATAAATTACCAAGTAAAAGTACCATCATCCCAAATGTCTAGTACAAAGAAAAGGGCAGGGAGTAGGGAACAGCCGTAGTTAGCTGCTTCTGTCAGCGGATGTCCCAACCCTCCACACACGAGGGGAAACAAGGGGGGACTATAGCGGTACTGAAAGTAGTCAAGAATTTGATAGAGGAAAAATGAAAATGAAAAAGTAATATAATAAAATTTATATATTTTAATGAAAAACAATGTTTAAAAATTATTACAGTGTCACATACAGTTGTAATTCATAGCAAGAGCAATCTATACAACCATACGAATTGCACCCAATAATAACAGGGGGTACATATATGACTTAGTTTCTCGACCGGTTTCGCGGTATTCACCGCTTCCTCAGGAGAGTACAGTCTAAAAAGTAACATGAAAAGCATATAATGAATACAAACAGGTCTGCAAATACATGATAGCTTCTTAATATAGTTGCAGCAAAGTCATAATGCATAAAACATTTACATACAAATTGGATACAAAAAGGGCAGGCTCACCCGTTCAGACATTCTCTGTGGGAGTGTATAGTCCCATATAATTCCCCCCGCGGCGAACACAGGGGATAGCGAACAGCCTCTGGTAAGTAAAACAATTGAATCATTGATTTATAGAAATCAATAAACCACAAGGTAAAGAGAAAAAAAAAAAAAAAAAAAAAGGGAGTGCATTAAAGGGGTACCAGTGACATAGCTCTAGGATTAAAACCAGTGTGCAGGAGCAAAAGTAATAAGGGGGTAGGGAGGGGGGGGGGGAAAGGGGGAGGAAGAGGAACTGGGGGGAAGGAAATTGGGGGGGGGGAAGGGGGGGGGGAGGAGAAAAAGGGGGGGGGAGGAAAAGGGGGGGGGGGGGGGAGGGGGGAAAGGAGGGAAAGGGGGGAAAGGGGGGAGGGAGAAGGAGTTGAAGGTCAGATAATACAGCGGGACCAGATGCTTTCAATAGTGTGAAAGGCAGGTCAACCTAGTAAGAAAAATGCACACAGGTGTTAGTGTAGCTCCTAGCTCTTCCCCCCCCCCCCCCTCCCTCCCCCCTTATTACTTTTGCTCCTGCACACTGGTTTTAATCCTAGAGCTATGTCACTGGTACCCCTTTAATGCACTCCCTTTTTTTTTTTTTTTTTTCTCTTTACCTTGTGGTTTATTGATTTCTATAAATCAATGATTCAATTGTTTTACTTACCAGAGGCTGTTCGCTATCCCCTGTGTTCGCCGCGGGGGGAATTATATGGGACTATACACTCCCACAGAGAATGTCTGAACGGGTGAGCCTGCCCTTTTTGTATCCAATTTGTATGTAAATGTTTTATGCATTATGACTTTGCTGCAACTATATTAAGAAGCTATCATGTATTTGCAGACCTGTTTGTATTCATTATATGCTTTTCATGTTACTTTTTAGACTGTACTCTCCTGAGGAAGCGGTGAATACCGCGAAACCGGTCGAGAAACTAAGTCATATATGTACCCCCTGTTATTATTGGGTGCAATTCGTATGGTTGTATAGATTGCTCTTGCTATGAATTACGACTGTATGTGACACTGTAATAATTTTTAAACATTGTTTTTCATTAAAATATATAAATTTTATTATATTACTTTTTCATTTTCATTTTTCCTCTATCAAATTCTTGACTACCTTCAGTACCGCTATAGTCCCCCCTTGTTTCCCCTCGTGTGTGGAGGGTTGGGACATCCGCTGACAGAAGCAGCTAACTACGGCTGTTCCCTACTCCCTGCCCTTTTCTTTGTACTAAACTGAGTAATAACATTTAAATAGAAAATGAATAAAATATATTATCATTATTATTATTATTATTATTATTGTTGTTATTATTATTATTATTGCTATTATTATTATTAGCATTATTGCTATTAATAATACTCTAAAGATAGAAAATGTTATGAACTTGTACAGTATTTGAAAAATAAATATTGGATGTTGTTTTATTATCACTGCATATATAACCTTGGAAGCAGTACTGTCATTTGTGCTCGAGATACACTGTACATTTATGTGCTTTCTCATTAAGTCCCTTTATCCAGAGCTGTTCCTGTTGATCACCTAGTGGGTATTGTGTGTTGCGTAGGACTACATCTGCTCCATTGTGAATTATTGGCTTCTATAAAATTCCATATGAGCTGTGTTTTCTATTGACACCCCGTAATATGCTGCTCACAGTAGGCCATGTGTTGTTACTGCAGCAAACAATGCCCATTACTGTAAATTTGTCCAGAAGAAACAGAAAAACAACATTCACTACATTGACACTTCGCAGTAGAAAACACAGCGGATCTCAACGATTTAGTATTTTTTTTATTTTAATGACAGCTTATCAGTTGCAGGTGCAGTTTTAATATATCAGAAGGATTGTTGTGTTAATGATGATGAATATGAATTTTTTTGTTGATTATCTTCAGGAAATTCCACAATTTCCAATTCATAAGCTTCTAACTAGGGTATTACAGTTTGCAGGTATTGCTTATTGCTGTTATTATTCTGATTGATGTTTGGATTTTTTTTTCAGCCAGCTGCAGAAAAATAGCTGATGGATTCATGGTTTAAATGATTGTTCTCAGATTACTAAAAAAATAAAATCTGATTGGATGATCTATCATTGGACTTTTTGTGTAGGGCTTCCCCTTGACAAGCCACTTGGTAATTATGGGTTCTCTGTTGTGTGCTTCTACTCCAAGAGCCACCTTAGCCCCTCTGACACACCTGGCTGAATCAAAAGTCACTGCAAACATATATAAAGACACAGGCATGAAAACTTTTTTCCTGATGGTGGGTTGCTACCAGAAAATAAACACAAACTCGTTTAGTGGTAAATGCACTTAAAGTGATTCTAAAGTCTTGTTTTTTTTTCTCTATAAATAACAAACATGTTATACTTTCCAGTAGTTTTGCACAGAGCAGCCCAGGTCCTCCTCTTTTGTGCTCCTGGCCCCTCCCTCCTGTCGAGTGCCCCCACAGCAAGCAGCTTGCAATGGGGGCACCCAAGCCGAGTCCATTCAGACACGGAGCCCTGATTCGGCTAACTGACTTTGATTGACAGCAGCAGGAGCCAATGGCGCTGCTTCTGTGTCTCAGCCAATCAGGAGCAGAGTCTTGGATGGTCGAGTAACTTGTGGACATCGCTGAAGAGAGATGGAGCTCAGGTAAGTATTAGGCGGTGCGGGGTGCTGGGGCGGTTGCTGCACACAGAAGGTTTTTTATCTTAATGCATAGAATGCATTAAGATAAAAACCCTTCTGACTTTACAACCCCTTTAATCTATTGATATGAGTTAGAATACATAGCAGTTTGAACATAAATTGGCACACAGTAGATAAATTCTGACACAGGTTGCTAGACAGAGTAATAGCTAGACCCAAGTGACCAAGAATCAGGTTCTATACAATGAACTGGAATCAATACGTGAACTGGCAAACAACAATGCCCAGAGCAAATAAATGTTAACTGTACTAAAGGAAGCAATACTACAACTTGATTAGAGTGCACTCAAAGGGAATGGCCAGATTATAGTGCAGAGTCCCCTGAGAGGTACCTCTTTAACTAAGTAAAAGTGGCAAAGGTCTCTGGGTAGCAGATGTTAAGGGGCAGTCTTTTGTCCTGACTCTTCAGCCAGCTGAATGTTGGGGCCCAATAACTGTTGGTGCACTTAGAGACAGTTGTCTGAAGGGAGCAACAGAGCTAGGATTTAGCTATTTGAATGGTTCCTAAAGACTCAGTCTCCAGTGGTAACAACAGGTAACAACAGGTAATGGCCACAGGGACCTTTTACCCGACCCAGCAACACAGCAGCAGTGGTCTCTGTGTTCAGGTGTTCGCTCTCACTAGGTTGCCTGTGGTTACTTCGGTTGGTGGCACAGCAAGGTCTGTATCCTGGCAGTGGCTCAGTCCTTCTGCACCTATTCTAAAATATATATTTTATGTACATAAAAATGTTATAAAGCACTCATTTAAGGGCTTTGTTAAAATTATAATAAGAAAATTAAATTGTCGCAAAAATATTACAGTTGCTTCAGTGCACAAGCATCAAATATTTTTTTTTCTGCTTCAGAAGCATTAGAAAATATTCATACATATTCTTGCTGAATGAAGATGAGTAGAATAGAGCTATGTTCTTTATTTCCTGTGACCAGGGAGCTGGTAAAATAATAGACATTACTCTTACTCTGCCATAGATATGGATTAGAAAAGGCTGTGCAGGATCATTTCATTGTAGGGGAAAAAGTATAATAGTTACACAACTCCAGCCCAGTTATTAATCACAAGACCTTTAAATAGCGACTCTCTTTCACTGCTTGTTACTTACATTGCTGGAAGAAAGCCGCATAATGTAAAAACATCATCCTAATGCAACTTGCTACAGCATTTCTTTATTTATTGCTACATTGTGGCCACTGGAATATCAGTTTAATTGTGTTTCTTGTGACATTCCTGACAGGCAAAAGTGCTTCTTGCTCAATTGGTTGTGTGGAATAAGAAGCCTGCAAATCAGAATGTGTTGCACTTTTACTGGAACAGACAATAAAAATCCAAATGGTAGACACAGCTAACAGTAGTGGACACAGCTAACAGTGGCCCCAGCCCACTTATGTAACACAGGAGCTTCTGTAGATTACACTCAGGGCATAGCAACAGGTTAAGCCGCGTACACATGAGCGGAATGTTCGACAGAGCTTTTCATCGTCTATTCCGATCGTGTGTAGGCCTCATCTGACTTTTTTTTTCGAAAATTCTGACGGACCTAGAAATAGAACATGTTCTAAATATTTCCAACGGAACCAATTCCTATCGGGAAAACCACTCGTCTGTATGCTGTTCCGATGGATCAAAAACGATGCATGCTCTGAAGCAAGTACGAGACGGAAGCTATTGGCTACTGGCTATTGAACTTCCTATTTCTAGTCCCATCGTACGTGTTGTACGTCACCTGGTGGTAATAAACTCACATGATTGTAGAAAAAAAAGCACATACTGTAGTGTAGTGAACCACATTAGTCACTGTCCGTCTGTGTAGCTGCGATCACCAGTCCTGGTCGCACCGATAGTATCCAGGACTCCAAGGCTGGAGAGGGTCTGCAGGGCGGGTAGTCACAGCGTCATTCGTGATGGCACTGGCACTGATGACACACCTCCTTCCCAAAAGTATTCCCATAAAAAGTGTCCCATAGACACAACAGGAAAAAAGAGGAAATTCCTCCAAAGTGGGGAATTCCCTGATTGTTACCAGAGTCATCAGAATTTGTGTTCCATTGGAAGATTCCCGTCTATTTTGACAACACAAAATTAGGAATTTTCTTTCACTTTCGGTGATAATGGTAAACAGGACAATTAGAGAGGGTGAATCTCCCTAACGGGGACATATACAGAAATACAAATCTGACAGATGTCCTCTCCACTTTATCCAACACTAAAACAATGCCTTTAGGTATATTTTAAACGAAAGCGTATCTAATCTCAAAATCAAAACGTTAATGTATTTCAGCATACCAGTCCTTGGATGTAGTGGCTGTGTTTATTTTACTTTTTTGGGGCTTTTTGTCTATTATTGTCATCTGGTGGTTCTGCCAGTATCACACTTTCTGTTTTTTTGTGCCAAACACTCATTTACTATACTGTATCTATGGAGGATCAGTGTTATCAGCCTAGGCTGCTCCCCCTCTTCTCATCCCTATTACATAGAGGGATGTTGTTTTGTCGTTCACAGAACATAGCTGAGAAAGCTGAAACATAGTTTGAGATTTCAGTTTAGTACACAGAAAGCTACATGGACACTGGATTTCTGGCTGGATCAACAATAGGAGATTTCTGCAGAAAATGTCCTTAGCCTTAAAACAGAAATGGTATGCTGCCACTATGTATTAAACCCTTGTGTGCTGTGGTATATTACATTTTCCTTTTTGGTGTAGTTATACTTAAATTCTCCCATTATGGCTTTTAAGTTGATACCCCTATTTTATAAATGAGTAACAAAGGCTTTTGGACCCCTGACCACTTAACAATAGGGAAGGAAAAGTTAAAGGATGGTCAGAAAAGCTTGAAAAATTCAGGATTCATAACAAGAGAAAGCCCATTAATGACCGTTATATTAAATAAAAAATATAAATCGACTGATCTTCTTGTTTGTATGTTGGACACTGGGTCATCATATTCAAAAATGTATTGTTTCTTTAGGGCATAATTTGGTGGATTCTTTGAATGCAGTTCCTGCACTCTGAAGCCCAACTCTGGTCAAATAAAACATTATCCCTGGTAGTGGGGCTGTGCCTGTACTGCAATGTTTTTTTGCTTGTTTTGGTCAGGAGGAAAAATAAAAGGAGATTTATTTACTCGATCCTCCTCTTCCCCCTGCAGCTAGACTGGTCCCCTCAGCTCCTACACCCCTGCACTGTAGTGGTCCAGGGTCCTGATGTCATCAAGACCAGAACAGGGTCCATAGCTGTGCTCTAGACATGAGGATTCTGAGGGGCAGTCCATTGCTGGATTGTGGGGGAGCGCCATCTGTTGGGTAACTAAAAGGAAAAATTGTATATAAACTGACTTTAATTTTCCTTTCCTGTCACCAATCCATGGCAGCACACAAGTGATAATATGCTTCTATGTTGGCACCAAGAAATAAGGAAAATTGTATCAAATACTTACTGTAATTTTCCTTTCCTGACCCAATCCATGGTAGCATGCTATCACATGTATGCTGCCATGGTGGTGCCAGGAAAGGAAAATGATATTAAGTATTTGATAACAGGAAAAGGAAAACAGTTTCTCTTTTCCCCTGGACAAAACAAGCTACTAACCCATGAAATGCGGGCATCGCCCCACTGCAAGGTATCATTTTTCTCTGCTCAGAGTTGGGCTTTGTTCAATATGAACTGTTGTGGTTACAATAAAACTTAGCTCCAGTAATGGTGTTGGGTTTATTTTTTACTTGCTTGATACAGTTGGCAATTTTTTGAGATTGAGCTTTTATGACAGCGTACAATGGAACTGTTAGCTTATTTCATTTGTACCTCCTCATGACTTGAACTGGATTTTTAACACTTTTGTACAGAAGCCTCATTTAATTTCAGCACTTTCATTGTTTTTATCATATTTTCATTTTGACAGCTTGCAACAACATACTCCACTAATCATATTCAGATCACATTCAAATAAACAAACAAGAAGCTTAAAATTTGTTGGAAACTGTTAGAAACTCATGGGAGCTGCAGGGTATACCAGGTATAAATAATTTATTTATGTTCGAATAGTTATTTTTGCATTAAAATTTATACTTCAGACACCTGCATTCTGTAGAAAAAAAAAATCAACTTAGCCCTAAGCCATGGAGCTGCTGCTGCAAAAAAAATTAACAAACTACAAATAAAAAAAAAATCAATTTTCCTTCACTTCAATTAAAGTGGAATAAAGTTGAAGGCCACAATTTGTAGCTGGGACTATTGATTTTCGTTTTTTAATTTTTATTGTGATATTTGGACTTACATCCTAAACCAAGTTTTAGAAAACTTCTTTTAACTGATAACATTCATTATTACAGCAGGAGATGTGTAGAACTCGATAGAACATTGATGTGTGATGACAAGTGATAAAGTATCTAAGAGAAAACAGAGAAATAAGCTAGCACTAAATAATATCCTTCCGTTTTTGTAGCCTGGGCGGTTTTCAGGCGTTTTAGTGTTAGAAATAGCCTCTAAATAGTGCCTGAAAATCGCCTCCCATTCATTGCAGTGTGTCTTTTCACACTGGGGCAGAGCGCTTGCGGGATGTTAGGAAAATTCCTGCAAGCCGCATCTTTGGTGCGGTTTGGGAGCGATGTATACAGTGCTCCCAAAACGCCCTGACCATTGAAATGAATGGGCAGCGCTTCCAAAGCGCCTGAAAAGCGATTCGGAAGCGCCACAACACGGGCATTTTTTAAACCCCTTCTTTGGGGTTAAAAGCGCCCTGCTAGCAGCTGAAAAGCCCCACTTAAACAGTGCTAAAGCGCTGCTAAAACTAGCGGCTCTTTAGCGCTAATGTGACCACAGCCCCAGTGTGAAAGGGGTCTTAGTGAATATTTCTTTTAAAGGGCTAAACTACATGGGCTCTCGCCACAATGCACGGTAGCATGCTACTATGGTCAGTGCAAAAACTGTGCAAGATTGTGCAAAAGTTGCATTTTCTGGTCTGTTGTGGTGTGTTGATAGTCAATTCAAATAAATGGGCTATTAACATGTATTACCACACTTCACCAGATTGGTCTGAATGTGGTCTAAGAACATCTGTCAGGTTTTTGTTGGGTGTCACAGGGACAGGAAGTGAGGAAAAATTCTTCCAAATGGGGTCACAGATAGACAAAGACATGATAACTCTTCTCCAGTTTATTCAAAATAATAATAAAAAAAATCTTTGGCTGCAGTTAGGCTTTAAATAGAGGTGTTGTCAGGGTGCTATTCAGAATAAGAATGAGCAGGTGCTGAAAAGGAGTCAGAAGAATAAAGATGTGCAAGTGCTAAAGAAAAGCCCTGGCATAGTTGCCAATACATGGTCGCGCTCGTTTGCATAGAAATGCGCGGAACATTCGCAATGGCGCACGTTCACACACACCTGCTGCCAGAACTGGTGCCAAATGCCCTATATAAGGTCAGTGGCTGCACTTAAACTTTGCTGGATGATCTTCTGCTACCAGTACACCTTGCTCCTGTGTTGCTTGTATTCTTGGATTATCCATTACTGACCCGGCTTGCCTGTGGACTTCTCTGCTGCCTGATCCCTGGTTTTGACTCCGGCTTGCTCTAAGGAATCCGCTTCTCTGGCTCTACCGCGTATGACCTTGCTTCTAACTACCTTTCTGCATACTCCCTGGCTCGCCTTCCTGTGTATGGCTCTCATTCTGACTACGCCTCTTCACTCCTGTCCTGCCAGCTTGCTCATGCTTCTTCCTTGGTGCCCCTGTGGTCTGTGGTCGCTGCCCTGGTTCAGCTACACACCTGGGGCTACGGAGGTATTGTCATATGCCCTGACAGACCAACTGACAGCTATTCAGTTCCTCTGTGCTGTAAACTGCTTCCAGTGGATCTACCTAAACGGCACATATGCTTCTTCGAGTCTAGCACTTCCTGTTGTCACCAGGGTGCTTGGCACTAATGCCCCGTACACACGGTCGGATTTTCCGATGGAAAATGTCCGATCGGAGCGTGTTGTCGGAAATTCCGACCGTGTGTGGGCTCCATCGGACATTTTTCATCCGATTTTCCGACACACAAAGTTGGAGAGCAGGAGATAAAATTTTCCGACAACAAAATCCGTTGTATGCAAGACAAGTTTGAGCCAACATCCGTCGGAAAAAATCCTAGGATTTTGTTGTCGGAATGTCCGAACAAAGTCCGACCGTGTGTACGGGGCATTAGCCACAAGTGAAGCCCTCTCGTCAAATTGGCCTCAGACCAGGTACGTGACTGGTGTGCTTTCCATACTGACATATTGGGCATGGTTAGTTGTTATGGGGAAATTCTACCTCTCTTTGATGCTCTTTTTTTAATTACCCTATTTTGGTAGGTAAGACAAAAACAATTCTATAGCTCAACTCACCAACCAGTTTGCTGGTTAGCACACATTTGCAAACGCATGTGAAAGCTGCAAGGCCTCGTCACGGCACCCTGTGTTGCTTGCATTCCTAACACTACAAATTTATAAGTGTCTCCACAGTGGAAGCACATGCATTAAATGAATAGATGAGGGGCAGGTGAGCCTGGAGGCAGCCCAAGCCCCCTTAAAGGAACAGGAGCACACTGGACACCCAGCAAGAGCACAATGGCAGCGAAGGTGTCCAGGGTGTCCCCGGACCATATATCCGAACAGTAACAAAAAACTGGCCACTGCCCCCACCTATAACTGGCATTCACAGCAAGGAGCACATGGAGGGGCATATACATGTAAGACAAAAACAATTCCATAGCTCAACTCACCAACCAGTCTGCTGACCAACCAAATTAACCTGTCTGCAAGGCCTCGTCACGGCACCCTGTGTTGCTTGCAGTCCTAACACTACAAATTTATAAGTGTCTCCAGAGTGGAAGCACAAGCATGGAATGGATAGATGTGGGGCAGGTGAGCCTGATAGGTAACAGATTACCTTTACCGCTGTAAAGTAGACACATCACTCTACTACAGCTATAGCTGTCTTTAATTGTATTACATGCAGAATTGTCTTAAATTGATACAAAAGTCCAGATTGTGATTTATACCTACAGGTAAGCCTATAATAAGGATTACCTGTAGGTACAGTATGGAGATATGTACTTTAGTAGCAGCCCGTGATTTCACCAGCGCTTGTGCACCTCGGATGGCTTGCTATCCATTGATAGAGCTGTGCTGTGGCCGTGCCTCAAATGGCTGAAGCCTGCGAACAACCAGGTGAAGATAGAAGTCCTGTCAGCGGTGACAGTGCACCATTGGAGGTCTTCGTTTTAAGAGCATACTAGCGCATTATGATATTATCGTGCAGGATTTTTTTTTTTTTTTTGCTATTTAAAGCCTAATTTAAAATGGTTGTAAAGTCACATGCTCAATTTGATTTATCCACCATGGTTTTGCTCCTTTAACAGTGCAGTGTGTGTTTTTTTTCTTTTATTATAAATGTACCTTTTTTCCTTGCTTTTATTTGCAGTCACGTATCCGCCCTCTTCATCCCGATCTAATGGAGCCAAGTAGGGGGGGGCTGAGATTCCCGCCTGACGTATGTAAGATATGTCAGAAGAGGAATTTGTGCTCTCTGACCTTGTGTCCACACAGTGCTGATTGGCGCCAAGCCAGTCACATGTTTAAAAAGAAAAAAAATCACAATGAAATCAAAATGAAGCAGAAATGGCTCATACATGTTTTCAATGTTATACAACACATACATATGATTTTAAAACTGGATTTTGATTGCTTAATAAAATGTTGTGGGCGGGGCAGAGTTTAGCACAGTTGACAGGTACTTTCATTTGCTACCACTTGGCATCTGTACAGTGTTAGCTGGAGAAGGAGGAGAGAAAGAGGGGGGGGGGGGAAGAAGCTTTAAGGAAACTGTACTACTCAATGAAGGCAGGAGGAGAGGGGAGGGGTGAGGAGGAGATTGTGTTCTCACACAGACTGCACCTTATGACCAGAGGTGAGGGAGGGGGAGGAGGAGGATATGCAGAGACACACAGGACAGCGCTGGAATGATGGAGTCACGTACGTAACCTGACCATGTTTCATGGCTCAGCAGCTATGATAAACATGGATTGCTCACAGAGGGGAAGACAGGAACAGGTAGGATCAACCAGGTACTGTAGAAGATAGAAAGGGACAATTGTCAAGGAAAAAGCACAATGCTATAGCTTGTGCCTTAAAGGGACGGGAGAATGATTTTTTTTTTTTTGGGTTACAACTTCTTTAAGGGTTTTTTTTTTACAATCAGTAATAGGGACAGTACTTACAATCAATGAAAAGTGTCCCTTGTGCTGGTAGCTGCTGCTATGTTTATTGAAATTTTCAGTCCTCTGCCCCCATATACCCCACAGCTTTGATCTTTCTTTGCTGGGGGAATTAATATGAGTGGCTGGACCTGTTACAGACACTCATCAAAAGTGTCCACTATGTCCACCCTTTCTGCCCTTCTTCATTCATACAAGAGGTACTATTGCTTCTTGCAGTGAAAGGTCCTCTATGAAAAGAAGATGGGCGGATGAATGAAAGGTCTACCTCCTCCATTCATAGAGTGATTTCCATTGCATGGAGCTATAGGAGAGCTTTCTACAAATGGAGCAAGGGGGCAGAAGGAGAAGACATAATCAGCACTTTTGACAAGTGTCAGTGACAGGTCCAGTCGTTGTGATCTCCAGGGGTATTCGGGGGTAGAGGTCTGAAGATTTTAATGAACATTCAGCAATCGGCACCAACACAAGGGAAACATCTTATTTATTGTTTTTACCATCCTCAGTGCTGAATTAAAAAAAAAAAAAAGTATTTTACTAACTTAAGCTTTAAATCTCAGGAATCTGCGACACAAACAGGATAGGGAGAGGCTTGACACGGTCTGCAAAAATGAAAGGTGGGAAAGGAATTGGGTGTGTTCCTGAACGACCATCCCTAATCCAATTCAAATACTTTGGAAATAAAACATTATCTGAAGATAATAATCCCAAACAGAAGACTGAAAAGAGACAAACAGAATTCCATAATGCTTTATGCGCTTAGGAAAATTATCAAAAGGATGTCATAAAGAAGGAAAACTTCAAAGTGTGTTTTATGGGCCGTAAGGAAAATGTATCTAAAGCAATGAATCTGGCAGCTCTACAAAATTCTAATGGCGCGTACACACCGTCGGACTTTTCAGCTACAAAAGTCCGACAGCCTGTCCGACAAACTTTCAACGGACTTTTGGCGGACTTTCAACGGACTTTCTAACGACCGGACTTGCCTACACACGATCACACCAAAGTCCGACGGATTCGTACGTGATGACGTACAGCGGACTAAAATAAGGAAGTTGATATCCAGTAGCTGCCCTAGCGTCGGTTTTTGTCCGTCGGACTAGCATACAGACGAGCGGATTTCTGGGTCCGGCGGAGTTACGACATAAAGATTTGAAGCATGTTCCAAATCTAAAGTCCATCAGATTTGCGACTGGAAAAGTCCGCTGAAGGTTCGGTGAAGCCCACACACGATCGGATTGTTCGCCAGATTTGGTCTGTTGGCGTCCGTCAGACCAGTCCGGTCGAAAAGTCCGACCGCGTGTACGCGGCATAAGAATTCAAGAAAAGGTCACTAATCTTAGAAAAAATTTTAGCAATTAAATAATGATAAAGAGTTCTTATTGAATCCAACAATGGTAAAAATCAGCTAACGTTTCAAGTGTAAACTGGCGTACTCATCAAGAGGAAATACAGATGTGAAAACGGGGTTTTAGCAAAATAAAAGTCAACATTTTTAAGCTTTGGGTAGAGTAGGGAATGTTTTTCTGTGCTGTTTTTGACATAATGGGTAGATTTACCTTTACTTTTGTTTCGGAGGCCCAATGAACAGTCAGGGAAATCCACCCCCTTTGTGGTCACCAGAATAAGTATCCCTATTGGAAAATGTTCTCTCTCTTTCTGTTCTGGTGATAGCTTTAAATTTTGAAATTTCCCAAGGGACTTCAGGTCAAATATAATATCATAGAATAATATAATATCATATAATAATAATATCCCTAATATAATATAATATAATATAATATAATATAATATAATATCCTCAATGGGGGATACATACAGAAATAAAACACTGATGCCCTATACACATGAGCGGATTTTCCGTTGGATAAAACTTGGATGGTTCTTTGAACTTTCGACTGTCAAGAACGCGGTGACATACAACACTACGACGAGTTGAGAAAATGAAGTTCAATGCTTCCGAATTTGTACAGATGATCGCATTTTCGGATAGAAACTTTTCCCGACCGAAAAATAGAGAACATGCTCCCAATCTTTTGCTGGCTGGAATTCCGCCAGCAAAAGACCGATGGAGCATACACACAGTCGCATTTTCTGACAAAAAGCTCTCATCGGAGTTTTGCTGGCGGAATTTCCGATTGTGTGTGCGGCATGACAGGGATTCCAGTTTTCCCTACTTTATCCCAAACAGGTACTAGTTTTTTGAGGCTGTATCTATGTGTACAGGTGGCAAGAAGGAGTTAAAATAAAAATTCCAGAATAGTACAATAATCCCCCAAATTACCCTTTTTCAAAAAGTTTATATGGTAGTTAAAGAAGCAGTAAAGTATTGCAAAACAGGGGCTGCACATTTATTGAGAAAATATGGCTACTCAGACATACAGTATCTCACAAAAGTGAGTACACCCTTCACATTTTTGTAATAATTTTATTCTATCTTTTCATGTGACAACACTGAAGAAATGACACTTTTCTACAATGAGCATCAGAGCTTTACAGGTTACCACTGGAGTCCTCTTCCATTCCTCCATGATGACATCACAGAGCTGGTGGATGTTAGAGACCTTGTGATCCTTCACCTTCTGTTTGAGGATGCCCCACAGATGCTTAATAGGATTAAGGTCTGGAGATATGCTTGGCCAGTCCATCACCTTTACCCTCAGCTTCCTTAGCAAGGCAGTGGTCGTCTTGGAGGTGTGTTTGGGGTTGTTATCATGTTGGAATACTGCCTTGCGGCCCAGTCTCCGAAGGGAGGGGATCATGCTCTGCTTCAGTATGTCACAGTACATGTTGGCATTCATGGTTCCCTCAATGAACTGTAGCTCCCCAGTCCTGGCAGCACCAGACCATGACACTCCCACCACCATGCTTAACTGTAGGCAAGACAGACTTGTCTTTGTACTCCTCACCTGGCTGTGAGTTGAGTTATTTTGAGGGGACAGCAAATTTACACTGTTATACAAGCTGTACACTCACTACTTTACATTGTAGCAAAGTGTCATTTCTTCAGTGTTGTCACATGAAAAGATATAATAAAATATTTACAAAAATGTGAGGGGTGTACTCACTTTCGTGAGATACTATACATACCAAACCAAACTGAAAACGTTTTTTTTTTAAATATTAACACACATGGATAAGATAATTTATGTAACAAAGTGCATTTAAATGGCTATGCCAGCCTTTATCATCCTCTTTACACCACAGGAACCCTTAAATACTTTTTAATCCTCAGGGAAATTAATTAGCCATGAGTCAGTGTGAAGAATGTGCCTTACATTGGTGGTTTTGTTTTATTTATTTAAGGTACTTATATAGCGCCGTCAATTAAGGCAGCGCTTTACAGGTACATTGTACATTCACATCGCTCCCCACCCTCAAGGAGCTTACAGTCTGAGGTCCCTAACTCACATTCACATACTAGGGCCAATTTAGACAGAAGCGAATTAACCTACCAGCATGTCATAGAGTGTGGGAGGAAACCAGAGCAACCCCACGCAGGCACAGGGAGAACATGTA
Organism: Aquarana catesbeiana; assembly: GCF_042186555.1. Taxonomy (NCBI): domain Eukaryota; kingdom Metazoa; phylum Chordata; class Amphibia; order Anura; family Ranidae; genus Aquarana; species Aquarana catesbeiana. The sequence goes on from NC_133328.1 coordinate 70,593,546, forward strand.
AACTCCAAGCAGGTAGTGTCGTGGTTTGGATTCAAACCAGCGACCCTTTTTACTGCTAGGCGAGAGTGTTAACCACTACACCACTGTGCCACCCAGTTGGTGGTTAGGGAAGAATTCTGCCCTTTCAGTGTTGGTCAGAATGCTACCCTCCAGGCTTGTTTACACCAGCAGGCATGTGTTTTTAAACCTTATTTAACCACTTGCCACCCACCATATAGCAAAATGACGGTGGCAAAATGGTTTCAATATCCTGACTGGGCGTCATATAACGTCCTCGGGATATTAATCTGCTGTGCACCCCCGGGGGCACGCATCGCGGCTATCGTTGTTGCGGTGTGCCAGTCGGACACACCGCAACTATGATCTTGGTAAAGAGTCTCTGACGGAGACTCTTTACCACGTGATCAGCCATGTCCAATCACGGCTGATCACGATGTAAACAGGAAGAGCCAGTGATCGGCTTTTCCTCACTCGCGTCTGTCAGATGTGAATAGAGGAGAGCCGATCGGCTGCTCCTCTGACGGGGGGGTCTGTGCTGATCGATTATCAGCACAGCCCCCCTAGGATGCCCACACTGGACCACCAGGGATGCCACTAGGACCACCAGGGATGTCACCACAAGGTATAGCACCCTAGACCACCAGGGATGCAAATCAGTGCCCACAATGGATGCCAATCAGTGTCCACAATGGGCAACACTGATTGGCAGGCATTATTGTTTGGCACTGATTGGCATCCATCAGTACCATACATAACAGTACATCAGTGCCACCTATCAGTGCCCATCCATGCCGCCTATCAGTGCACATCCGTGCTGTCTATCCATGCCCATCTGTGCCACCTATCCGTGCCCATCCGTGCCCATCCGTGCCGCATATCAGTGCCACCTATCAGTGCCCATCAGTGCCGCCTATCAGTGCCCCATCAGTGCCGCATATTAGTGCCCATCATCAGTGCCAGGGCTGTCTTTAATTTTGATTGGGCCCTTGGCAAACATTTTCTTGGGCCCCACCCCTGAGACATACAAAAAATAGCAGGTAGACTCAAAATCAGTTTACTGCAGCAGATCACGCAGATCTGCAATTGCAATTGCAATTGTTTGGCAGAAGTTACAGCCTATCCTTACTGCTCACTGGCTGGTTTCTAGAGGTTACAAAACATAATTACTGCTTGCCGATTGGTTGCTAGAGGTTAATGTACATTATTAGCGGTCACTATTTGGTTGCTAGGGGTTACAGCACATCATTACCACTTACTGATTGGTTGCTAGAGATTAAAGCAGATCACTACTGTTCGCTGATTGGTTGCTAGAGGTTAATGCACATCATTGCCTCTCACTGAGCAGTGGAGCAATCCCAAATAATTGAGCAAATAAAGGGGCACATTAATACACATACTACAGGAGAGTGTCAGAGAGTGCAGACATACTACAGGAGAGGTTCAGAGACTGCAGACATACTGCAGGAGACAATCAGAGACTGCGGGCATACTGCAGGAGACAATCAGAGACTGCGGACATACTGCAGGAGACAATCAGAAACTGCGGACATACTGCACGAGACAATCAGAGGCTGCGGACATACTGCAGGAGACAATTAGAGACTGCGGACATACTGCAGGAGACAATCAGAGACTGCGGACATACTGCAGGAGATTACCATAGACTGCGGACATACTGCAGGAGATTACCAGAGGCTGCGGACATACTGCAGGAGATTACCAGAGACTGCGGACATACTGCAGGAGACAATCAGAAACCATGGACATACTGCAGGAGATTACCAGAGACTGCGGACATACTGCAGGAGATTACCAGAGACTGTGGACATACTGCAGGAGACAATCAGAGACTGCGGACATAGTGCAGGAGACAATCAGAGACTGCGGACATACTGCAGGAGACAATTAGAGGCTGCGGACATACTGCAGGAGACAATCAGAGACTACGGACATACTGCAGGAGACATTCAGAGACTGCGAACATACTGCAGGAGACAATCAGAGACTGCGGACATATTGCAGGAGACATTTAGAGACTGTGGACATACTGCAGGAGATTACCAGAGACTGTGGACATACTGCAGAAGACAATCAGAGACTATGGACATACTGCAGGAGACAATCAGAGACTGCGGACATACTGCAGGAGACAATCAGAGACTGCGGACATACTGCAGGAGACAATCAGAGACTGCGGACATACTGCAGGAGACAATCAGAAACTGCGGACATCCTGCAGGAGATTACCAGAGACTGCGGACATACTGCAGGAGACAATCAGAGACTGCGGGCATACTGCAGGAGATTACCAGAGACTGCGGACATACTGCAGGAGACAATCAGAGACTGCGGACATACTGCAGGAGATTACCAGAGACTGCGGACATACTGCAGGAGACAATTAAAGACTACGGACATTCTGCAGGAGACAATCAGAGACTGCGGACATACTGCTTGACGCAATCAGTGACTGCAGACATTATACAGGAGATGGTCAGAGAACTTTCAGCAGTGCACAGCTTTACAGTTGAATAACACAGCTCAGGGTTTAAACATTCAGGCATTTTATGGGTGTAAGGTATGGTTGCCACCTCATCCCTTTAAACACGAACACACATTAATTACACAGGTTCTGTGGCTGATTAAGGTGGTAATTAAACTCACTTGGTGTCTTATCTGCATTTAATTAGCCTCAGAACCTGTGTAATTCAAATGTGTTCGGGTTTAAAGGGATGAGGTGGCAACTCTAGTGTAAGGACATACCTGGCCAGCCAAACTAACTACATACATTCAGGTGTGTAGGCGGGGCTTCCACTCTCTGCTCTCAATACAACAGCCGGGAGCTCCACTGATGCTTTGTTGGGGGGCGCGCGCTAGCCGTGAATTGGGGCCTCAATGACAGCTTTGCAGAGAGCACAGAGGACACGGGAGGATGTATTCCCGCGCTAGCCAGCTGAGAGGGGCGGGGCCGGGAGCTCCACTGATGCTCTGACCCCGTCCACGTGCAGCCTGTGTACTCGAAATAGAGCGTCTGTAGTGAGAGCCAGTGATCAGAGTGGGAGCGTCAGTGGAGCTCCCGGCCCCGCCCCCTCTCAGCTGGCTAGCGCGGAATACATCCTCCCGTGTCCTCTGTGTGCTCTGCAAAGCTGTCATTGGGGCCCCAATTCACGGCTAGCGTGGGCCCCCCAACAAAGATTGGGCCCAGTGCAAGTGCCCCATTTGCCCTGCGCTAAAGACGGCCCTGATCGGTGCCCATCAATGCCAGCTCATCAGTGCCACCTCATCGGTGCCCATCAGTGCCGCCTTATCAGTGCCCATCAGTGAAGGAGAAACTGTACTTATTTACAAAGTTTTGTAACAAACAAAAACATTTTTTTTTTTCAAAATTTTCAGTCTTTTTTTATTTGTTTAGCAGAAAATAAAATCCCAGAGGTGATTAAATACCACCAAAAGAAAGCTCTATTTGTGGGAACAAAATAATAAAAATGTAGTATGGGTACAGTGTAGCATGACCGCGCAATTGTCATTCAAAGTGCGACAGAGTTGAAAGCTGTAAATTGGTCTGGGCAGGAAGGTGTGGTTAAGTGGTTAACTAACATTTTATTTTCCTCTATGTACTTTTGGCACGGGATGTAATCCACTTGTTGCACTACATAAAAATTCATCATGCCTAAATGCATTCATTTGGTGTGAATGAGGCACACAGACAGCAATTATGTTTGCTGTGTTCTTGAGTTTAGCCTGTGTTGATAAACATAGCTCAAAGTACCTGGTGTGAACGAACCTTTTTTTTTTTTTGTTTAAACTGAGTTTATTGAGAATAAATTGCAAATAGACATACATTCAGAAGAAAAGGTCATCACATAAGTAAAGACAAGTATTAGTCAATACAATAAATTATTTGTACCATTAGAGTTCAAGAATAAATCGACAACCATCCACTAGGCCCAAATGAATGTATATGTAGCCAGGGCTTTTTTTCAGCGGGAACATGGGGGAATGCAGTTCGGGCACCTCCAGCACTAAATGCATGTAAGGGGTGTGCTGGAGGGTCTACTGATGCTGACTGCTGGGGGGTCTATTGTTACTGGTGGGGATCTGTTTTTGTGTGGGGAATCTGTTGTTGCTGGGGGGGTCTTATGTTGCTGGTAGGAATCTACTATTGAGTGAGAGGTCTATTGTTGCTGTATGGTGATGGGTCTATTGATTCTGGCTGCTGGGAGATCTGTTGTTGCTGCTGGGAGGTCTAATGTTGCTGGGTGGATCTTTTGTTGCTGGGGTGGTATTTTGTTGTGGGTGGTCCATTGTTGCTGTGTGTGTGTGGGGGGAGTCTATTGTTGCTGGGGTGAGGTCCATTGTTGCTGGGGGTGTCTGTTGTGTGAGGGACCTGTTGTTGCTGGGGTGGGGTCCATTGTTGCTAGGGGAGTCTATTGTTGTGTTAGCGATCTATTGTTGCTAGGGTGGGATCCTATTGTTGCTGAGGGGACCTATTGTTGCTGGGATGGGGTCCATTGTTGCTGGGGTGGGGCCATTGTTGCTGGGGAGAGTCTATTATTGTGTTAAGGATATATTGCTGCTGGGGTGGGTTCTATTGTTACTGGGAGATCTATTGTTGCTGGCTCCAGGGAATCTATTTTATTGCTTTTCTTGTTATTAGATAAGAGCAAATTCCATACAAATTATATAGCACCACAAAATGATACTTGGGGCGGTACTGGGAGGTGGGTATGGGGTGGGACCAAGGGCCGGTGCTCGGAGGAACGTAAGGTGCTTAGACAAGGGGGAATATAGAAGGGGGAGTTTCTGCACCTATTCTCTGAGAAAAAAAAGCCCTGTATGTAACCATATACTATACAGTATATAGCTTCATACAAAGCAATAACTCCTAAACAAACAAAACCCTGGAAAAAGACTTGCCTTCCCAAACCCGTTAAATAAATCTTAACAAAGTGTCAACCCATAAGGGCTTAGATCTTCGTGATCACATTTTCACCGGTATACATCACCTGAGTAATCAAAGCATAAACTGTGGTTGTAATTCCCCTGAACACTGTGAGGACAAAAGAAATGGCAATATACCATAATACACCATAATATACCATAATACCCATAATATTCCTACAATAAAAAGGGTACAAAACTCAGCAAGGTCTGCTAAGCGGAAATCATTCCAGCCAAGGGCCCCAGATCTTGTAAAACTTCCCCGGACATCGCCTAGCCTCATACGTGAGTTTGTAAAGAGGTAATGTTTGATTGATCATTTTTTTCCATAAACCAATATGTAATACTGCAGTTTGGGTCCAATTTAGAACAATCACCTTCCTAGCATATAAAAACAAGAGCCAAAAGAAATGTTTGAACACTGAGAAGGCATCTAAATCTTCAAATATGTAAATAAACCTTAATAGACAGCTAAAAAGATCTTGGAGTCATTCCATTGGTTCTGCCAAGTGGTGTTGAACTTGGAATTATGCAGGTATTAGCAGATAGAGGATAAGGAGTCAACCTCTGACAACCTCTGGAGAAATTGTAGGGTTCTATGGAAGCCTGGTTAAGAATGGTTGGGGTATTCTTTACCCTCAAATTATATCTTGATCATCAAAAATATTTCTCTTTATTGTCAAATGTAATATATATCAAGTAGAAAAGTAGACAGTCCTAGTCCAAGATTCAAGTCCAGAATTTTGAGCTGGAAATGAGAAATAAATAATCATGATGGTAGACAGGCATTTCTCTGTGCTCTCCAGATCTCTGTGCATCCTAGAAATGATAATGTGACCTGCCTGGCTGCCTGTGTTCTCTACGGTGTCAGGTCTGTCACCGATAACATGCAGTAATCGGAGGCTGCCCTGGAGCATGAAAGCTGGGAAACCTGACAGCTCTTTCACTGACAGGCAACTTCAAAAAATATATTTTTAAAATGTTTTGTATTTTTCTGGTATTTTCCATTTAAATGATCCTACATATTTCAAAATAAACATTATTAAAAGTTTAAAGTGTTGCATACTTTTAATGCTCCGGGCAGGTAGTAATTGTCTGAGAAGACAAAAATTCAAGTCAAAGCTGTTCAAAAGCCTTCTATTACCAGTGCCTAACTAGGAGCGTCAGCAATTACAAGGGAACTGTTCTCTGGAACATGACTACCATAAAGTGCTATGTCTGTGCTGTGTGCAATTTATATTATTCCCTGAAAATGTATCACTTTCTGGAGCTATAAGATGTGAAAGCTGATATTTTGGGCCCAGTGAAGGGATTTATAGCGCCTTTACATTTATACAACCCTCAGAAGATACAATGTAAATTAATCCCAAAGCCAGAGTTAAAAAAAATGTCAAAATCTGTGTATTGTCTCAAGTTAGACAACATTTATGATGTTTCTCCCTGCATTGTAAAAGTAAAAAGCAAGACTAAACCCCAGTTGAACCTTACATTTAAATCAGCTAAATACATTATAAGTGCATCAAAACTAAAGTTGTTTAATACCTCTCAGTTAATTTTCTTTCTTAAAAAGCCATAGCCTGTGTAGAAAAGCCAGTTCCCTGCCAGCAGATGCAGAATCCTGCAACCTGTGTGGAAGCAGTGGACTTTTCGCAGACATCAGATCTGTTCCCTGTTTAGTCAGACCTATAGCTCATGCACGTGAACTTAAATGGCACCCCAATCTTAATCCGTAGGGTTCAATACAGTATTGAGTTTGCCCACCCTTTGCTGCTATAACAGCTGCAACTCTTCTGGGAAGGCTGTCCACAAGGTTTAGGAGCATGTCTGTGGGAACGTTTGACTATTCTTCCAGAAGTACATTTGTGAGGTCAGGCAATGGTGTGGACGAGAAGCCCTGGCTCGCAGCCTCTGCTCTAATTCATGCCAAAAGTGTTCTATTGAGTTAAGCTCTGTGCAGGCCAGTTTAAGCCCCCCCCCCCCCCCAAACTCGCTCATCCATTTCTTTATGGACCTTGTTTGTGCACTGGTGCACAGTCATGTTGGAACAGGAAGAGCTATCCCCAAACTTTTCCCACAAAGTTGGGAGCATGAAATTGTCCAAAATTTCTTGGTATGCTGACGCTTTAAGAGTTCACTTCACTGGAACTAAGGGGCCAAGCCCAACCCCTCAAATACAACCCCACACCATAATCCCCCCTCCACCAAACAATTTGGACCAATGCACAAAGCAAGGTCTATAAAGTCATGGATGTGCGCGTTTAGGGTGAAGGAACTTGACTGGCCAGCACAGAGTCCTGACCTCAACCTGATAGAACACCTTTGGAATAAATTAGAGTGGAGACTGCGAACCAGGCCTTCTCGCCCAACATCAGTGCCTGACCTCACAAATGCCTGAGCTCACAAATGCGCTTCTGGAAGAATCGTCAAACATTCCCATAGACACACTTCTAAACCTTATGGACAGCCTTCCAAGAAGAGTTGAAGTTGCTATAGCTACAAAGGGTGGGCCAACTCAACACTGAACCCTATGGACTAAAGCCGGGTACACACTACAGATTTTACCTGACAGCTCCGGTCGGAGCCGCTGTACTAACCGTGCAAAGGTTAGTTCAGCGATCTTCTCCGCTGAGCTGTTGTGTTCTGACAGGGGGATGGCCCCCCACCAAGAAAAATCCATTCAGCACTCTCTGCCATTGGCCGAGAGCGCTCATCCGGAGTCGGTTGGCTGCTGGTTTTCCAGCTTGCACATCCAACAGAAGACCGACACACACGCGGTCCAAATGTGCACGTTTTTTTTTAAACGGCCAGTGTATCCCAACATTTGGTCCGTGTGTACAGGGCTTAAGACTGGGATGCCATTAAAGTTCATGTGCGTGTAAAGGCAGATGTCCCAATACTTTTGGTAATATAGTGTATCTCCCACTGGAGACCTGTCCTTCTTGGCTAGTTATGATAGAAGTATGAGCTGATTTGGGAACATTTATTTCCCCACATTCTGACATGTGGACTGCACATGTAGTCATGGCTAGATATTCGCTGACAGGTGTGTGCATATGAGTCCACACATGACTGATTTTGACTTTCCCTCCAATTGACTTATTTAAAGAAGAATTTCAGACATGGGTGATTTATACATAGTTACATTGGGACAGCTTGGACCAACGTAATTATCCATAAACCATACTCGTCTGATACCTCTGGAAGCTGGAAATCACTGGAGTAGACACCGCTACTCCAGTGATCTCCACTTGCTTCCAGGTCCATGCCCAGCAACTGCCCTGCTGCATTCTGAACACAGGAAGTTGGCTGAATGCAAAGCATTTTCTGAATGGTGCCCGTGTCAAGTAGCAAACCTCCTGGGTTCAGAAAACATCAAGGCAACTGCTTGGCACAGGACCCAGAAGCACATGGAGATCACAGTAGCGGTGTCTATTACAGTCATTTCCAACTTCCAGGGGCATTAGCCAGGTATGGTATATACATTGTTACATTGGTCCAAGCTGGACCAATGTAACTATATATAAAATACCCATATCTGTCCAGGGTTCGATGGTCCTCAGGTATTTCTGCAACATGAGCAGACCTGCTTACTGTTCATGGAAGGCCAACCTGGCCTACTGTTCCCTACCTCTCTACTGTATTACCTCTCTGGTAAATCACTTGACTATTTTTTCTTCAATTCTGGCCTGTTCTTGACTCTGCCTGCTGACTCTGTACCCTGAAAACTCTTAACTGTGGATGACCTTGACTTGTACTTGACACTGCACCTGTCTTCTGCTGGATCAAGCTGGACCAATGTAACTATAAAACCCTACCTGGAATTCAGCTTTAAAGCAGCTTTAGCCATAGTATAGCCCAACTTCCATCATTATATGTTTATTGTATCCTTCAGCAAAGCATACAAGTTAAAGCCACTACAAGGATAAAGTACAGATGGAAAAACATAAGGTTGAATCAGGACCAAATACAGCAAATATTCAGAATAATGGTGAAGAAAAAGGGTCTAGTCTGCATGAAAGTTACAGTTGCATGTAACATGCAGTAGGGTGTTGTAATGTAACTCTTAACACTGTGAAAACAGAGTGCCCTCAAAGAGAGTTCAATAACTGACCATAAGTTTCCACAGGTAGGTATAGCTTTCAAACGAGAAAACGGAAACCTGAGATGCATCTGCTGCTAGGACATTTTTTGTAATTTTTTTTATATATATAAAAAAAAACAAATCTTCGGAAAAAAAAATGCAAAAACAAAAGTAGGGTTTGAGAAGCTGGAGTACATGGAAAAGTTTGACAATAATGTCATAGGCCAAGAAATTGTACTAATTATAACACTCTATAGAGAGAGGCCTTTGGAGACCTTAGTGGCCAAGTAGGTAGCATAGTCTCAGGAGTGCTGAAAGTTGTGGCAAAAGAACCGTGTTTTAAGGAACTGTTCTTTGCATTTCAGTGCTGCCATCAATCCTTCAATATTATCAATCTCATATACCACTGCCATCCATTGACCAACTATCCGTGGATCTGCATTTCTCCATTATTGGAGCAAATGCACTGAGCAAATGAATCATGAGGGATTTTTTGTATTTGCACCTGGAAAGTGGTGTGATGTGTAACAGGAAGCAATGGGGAATAAGTACAGCGCTGCTCCAATAGTGTTATAAAGATGGTTACACACTAAGCAGCTAACACGCCTCTAAGACACAGGTAGAAGTAAATTAACAGAAAATATGTAGTGTAGCGCTATGTGTATAATTAATAAAGGGTATGAAAACAGTGAGTTAGGCTTGAGCCACCTCTCAATGGCCAGCAAATAAACAAAGAATACTTCAAAATTGAATAAAAGTGACTCAATACAGTCAAAAGTGCACTATATATTACAAAATGACATGTAAAATATAATGATTACAATAAACCAGTGAAAAAAATGGTGAACAAAACCAAATTATAAATAGATAAAAAATCAACCAAAAGAGTCCATAAATGTTAGAGAAAATGTGCCTAATAAAAATCAAAAACCACCACCAAAAGTCTCTGAGGGTTAACTGGTGAAAACAGCAATGGAAAGCTTCTGGTAGATGAAAAAGTAGAGCACCAAATGAAATGGGACGTCTAAATATATGACAGGACCGTCACCAGAGCATCTGAGGAGGCTTACCAGAAACAGGGGACTTGAAAAGACATACGTCTTACAAGTCTCAGAAAACGTATTTAGCCGCCAGGGCTGGCAAGATGGATCATCGGGTATCCACAACTTCAACAGGAAGACCTCCAGGCAAAAATCCAGGGTAAAATCGGTAAGTTTAAAGATCCAGTTCTTACTGTCTTCCCAGAACTGACATATATGGGGGCACAACTAGAAAATGTGAAGTAGGGAGCCAGTGTCCTGATGGCAAAGGGGAGAACGATGGAAAAAATTTTTTCCAAGAAAGAAGCTTCCATCATTTTAGAATATAAAAATAGAATATAAAGAATCTAAAAATATAAATATAGAATATAAAGAATATTAAAAAAGCATTTACACCAGTGTCCTACTGTATATTTGACATGTTTCAGGAGGCAGATTTTGAACCTCCCTGGATAGATAATTATAGTATGGAATTTTCAGCACTTGCACTGTTTCCAGAGCACACTTTCTAATATCCATGTAGGTTTCTGGATATATTGAATTAATATATATGTGCTTGGCAATTATAATATTCAGCGCCGGTTATTACAGTTGATAAAATGGTTTCATGTAAAAAGAACTAAATTAAATGTATATAGTGACATAAAATATCGCTATTAGCAGCTCTAATTTCTGCAGTCCTAGCCTTAAAAACCTATGTGACCTTGTTAAACATTGTGCCTTCTCTCCCCTGGGAAGCCAATAAGCATAAGCTAAAAAAAAGGCAATCGACATCTTGTTATGCAAGCTGTGATCAGCTGACAAAGCGTGCGATGGTCATGTGACTCTGTTACCTCTTCCATCGCATTGATCATTATAATTAGGTCCCAGGTGATTTTCTCAACATTTATCTTTCCTGATATTCGTATCTTCAGTCTATTCTATGACTGTCCAGGGTGTCAAGACAGAACATGCTGCCGATGTAAAACCTTGCCAAAATTGTTAGTGAGATAGTGCAGGCAGTGGAAAATGTCATTTTATTTTCCTGTAAATGTGCATTAGAATAAAATGACATGTTCTGTCCTGGTAGGGAACTTCTAATTAATAATTAACAGTTACAACCTCCCACAGTTAATCACAACCCGAAATTTGGCTAAGATACAAACTAATACCTCATGCTTCTCTGTGTTTTGCTTTTTGGGGGAACCTGTTAAAGAAACCTAAAAGCAAAAATGTAATATATTGCAGCTTCTTAGAAGATGTGCCTGCATTACTTTTATTTTTTTCTATTTGTTTTGTAAAACAAAAATTATTTTGGAAAGGAGGTTCTAATAATGTTCATCCATTTTTCTAATTATTAATGGGTCAAATTGACATTCGAAAATTTGACGGATCACGTTGGAAATGTTTCTCGAATGAACATATTTCTAACAGTACATGTGGTTTTCGTTCAGTAGAGTCTAAGGATGCAACAGTACAATTTTTCTCTACAACTACGAGTACCGATACTTTTTTTGTACTCGCAGATACCAATTACCGATATCTACTGCAACTGTTTTGTTTACACTTCAGCTGTCAGCAATGGTACAAAGCATTGAAAAGTTATTTACAAATGAAATACATTTTTTTTTTTTCATTTTGCTTTTTTTTTTAATGTGAAACATGTAAATATATGTTAAAAGTATAAAAATATCAGCGAACAAAGCAAACAAAAAAAGTTTTAATTATTAATAGTTTATAAAATAGAAGTGAATGTATAGATCGGGGGTAGGCAACCAGTAGCCCTCCAGCTGTTATGGAACTACATTTCCTATGAGGCATTGCAAGGCTGGCAGTTACAATTACTCCCAGAGGCATGATGGGACTTGTAGTTCTGCAACAGCTGGAGGGCCCCATGTTGCCCACCCTTGGTGTAGATGACAGGGGCGGCCCGTGCATTGTGGACGCACGAGCTCCGCCCTCCCTATCCATGCACCCGGCCTCTTTCAGGGCGTGTATTTTGAACCACCTGATTAGAGCCAGAGGCTCTAATAGGCTTCAAAATAGGGTGGGCTCAGGGTGCAGAGCATTGTGTCTGGAGCCCACCCAGGTGTATTGCAACAGAGAATGAATATAACACTGATCGCCAATCGGGAAGCGGGTCTGATACTCGTCACCTGATTGGCTGATATGACAGGCGATCCTATTGGACGCCTATAGGAGGAGGGGAGGAGATGCACGGCAGAAGAGAAGCAGTAGCCGCAGCCTGATCCTGATGTGCCCGTGATCCCCTGTCCCTGTGTGCCCGCCAATCCCCATCTAATATGCCTACCGATCTACGCCTGATGTGCCCACCGATCAGCCCGCTGATCCCCGCCTGATGTGCCCGCCGATCCCCGCCTGATGTGCCCGCCATTCTGCCTACCAATCCCCGACTGATGTGCCCTGTCAATCCACACCTGAGCGCCTGCCGATCTACCCGCTGATCTTTGCCCAATGTGCCCACTGATCCCCGCCGCCGATGGGGTAGGTGGTGGACCTGCAGACAGTGGGGGAGTTGTGGGAGGTTTTGAGGTGCTGCGGGAGGTGGTTGTCTGCTGCCCCCCCAAACTAAAAATCACCAACTGCCACTGGTAGATGAATAAACAGAAAGATGCAAACAGAAACAATGTTTATTTTTATATTTCTGTTTCAGCGGCTGAACAATGTTGTTGATAAACAATGGCCAGCTGCTTTTTTTTTGACAGCTCCAATTGCTGGAACTTCGTTTACACTTTAGCTGTCAACAGGGGAACCCCACAGACAGCTGAATGAGTAATCGGTTGTTAAGGACGCAGCGGCTCCGCTTTTTAACAACTGATAATTGGTGGCTTTTTTTTTTTACATTTCGTCTGTCAGAGAGGGAATCCCGCTGACAGCTAAAAGAACTGAGCCTGAAAGATTTGGTTTCAGGTATTGGAGCATTTTCAAGAGTACCGATACTCGTGCAAATGCTTAGTGTCGGTATCGGTGCAACCCTAGTAGAGTCCATTCATTCCAAAATCAAATGTTAAAGGAAAACAACATTTTTTGAACAACAAACAAATGTTATGAAAATGTTATGAGAATTTTTGTACGATTTTTTTCCTAAGAATTTCCATTTGAAATTCTATTCATCCATGGCCAGCTTTACTCATTCCACTGTATCTATGAGGAAAGCCATGGTTGTCAGCTAGACTTGTCTGAACATGTCTGCCTTTGTTCATCTCAGTTACATGGAGGTTTATGAGATCAGCAGTTTCGTCTCAGCTACATGGAGGTTTATGAGATTATCAGTTTACACTAGAAAGATAGCATAGGGGGTTATTTACGAAAGGCAAATCCACTTTGCACTACAAGTGCAAACTAAAAGTGCAAAGTGCACTTGAAATTGCACTGAAAGTGCACTTGGAAGTGCAGTCGCTGTAAATCTGAGGGGTAGATCTGAAATGAGGGGAAGCTCTGCTGATTTTATTATCCAATCACGTGCAAGCTAAAATGCTGTTTTTTATTCTCCTTGCATGTCCCCCCCCCCCCCCCCGGATCTACAGCGACTGCACTTCCAACCAAGTGCACTTTGCACTTGTAGTTTGCACTTGTAGTGCAAAGTGGATTTGTCTTTAGTAAATAACCCCCACTATTCTTAATGGTTACAAAGTGAAGAGATTAAAAAAAAACAAAAAAAAATTGGGGTTGATTTACTAAAACTGGAGAGTGCAAAATCTGCTGCAGTTCTGCACAGAAACCAATCAGGTTTCAGGTGTTATTTTCAAAGTTTAATAGAACAAGCTTAAGTTAGAAGCTGATTGGCTACCATGCACAGCTCCATCTGATTTTTCAACTCTCCAGGTTTAGTAAATCAACCCCATTAGGTACATAGTTATCATTGATGTTATATATGCAGGGGAGAAATGAAGAGATCAGATGCAAACTGACTATATTCTAGTCAATATATTACATTTATAAATGATTTGTTTAGGATGCCTACCATATAATGCCTACCTGCTTAATGAGTGGTATAGATGACAAATGAAGCACAATGCAACCACCTTGAATTCGCAGTTTTTTTGCATTTCTAGCATGTTGCTGTTAGTAGGGGTTTACCTGAATTTGATCTGAAAGCGAGATCAAGTAACTCATAAGAAGCATTAGTTTCGTATAGTATAACGGAAGATACAGAAATATTCACTAAACTCTAATATTGTGAATTTATTAAACACAATACTGCCCAATAAAGGAGGCCTTCAGCAAACCTTTGTTCATTAGAAATAATTTAGATCCTGTGTTTATCGTGGAAAAATGGAGTAACTTGTTGTAGGAGCTGCTTGTACCTTGAAGAATTGGCTTCAATGCCCAAGTACTGCTTGGACCTGACCTTGAAGTGCAAATAAAAAAAGTATCACGGACAGTACTCAATTTTCTCTGTCACAATTGCACTAATATGGCTACAATCACATCAAGTAAAACAATGGGCTATGAACTACAAAACACTTCCTTCAAACTTTACTTTGTGCTCCCACATGCTCACACCCAAATATTGCACTAACCGGAACTCTGTGCGCCCTTAAGTTAATAAGTGGGCTCCTGACACTGACGTAACACATATATTCGCATATATGTGTTACGTCACTGTCAGGGGGTTCACCAATGACACCACCAAGGTACTTATTTACTCCCTTATTATCTCTCACCTTTATTATTGCAACTATATCCTGTTTGGTCTACCTTACCACAGGTTATCCCCCTTTCAGTGTATCATGAATGCTTCTGCCAGGCTCTTCCACCTTATCATCAGATTCATCCACCTCTTTCTGACAGTCTCTCCACTGGCCTCTGGTCTCTTCACTGGGCCCACTGCACTTGGCTTTTTTCAATGGAGCACAGAGACCGGGGTCTCAACCAGAGCTTCGGGCCCCGTATTAACGATCAGGACCCAGAACTCCCCACTCCGGGTCCTGTTCGCTGTGGTAGCTGCTGTGAAGCCGGCCCCTGTGTTTCTCTCTCTCTCTGAATGGAGAGGAAAGTGTGTAAAACAAAAAATAAAACAAAATAATAAAAAATTAAAAGAAAAAATACCTAGATTAAGGTTTGATCTAGGTCAGTGCCAGGGTTAGTGTTTGATCAGGGTCAGTACATTTTGGCAGGATTTTCTTTTTAAATTAGCATCAGTGTCAGTTAGTGTCAGTAGGTAGGACAAAAAAAAAGCAAAATGCGCACTAATTTTTTTGGGCTGTACTACGGGTACAAACAACAAATAACATATGTGGTATTTCTGCGATCATCAGGAGCAGGAGAATTTGTTTTGGGTTGTTCTTGGGTGGTAAGGTATTATAGCAACAAGAAATATACAGCTACATTTTAAAAAAATGTTTTTTTTTTTTAGTATGTTAGGCCAGTTTCCCTTTGATAATAAAAAAAAAATCAGGAGATATCCATAACCATTTACTAACAAATTAAAACCAAATTTGTCCTGATGCACAAAGTAGTTGTGATGATATGTACGGTTTTACTAACACATGTCAAAGTTGCAAAATTGTGCTTAGGCATTAAGATTTGTTTTAACCTTAGATGTGAAGGAGTTAAGAAGGGGAGTACGTCAAGAAATGATATGGAGATTGAGGCAGCAAGATTTAAACAGTGATTGGATGTGGGATACAAGGGAGAGGTTAGAGTTCAGGATTACACCTACCACCCTGGAATGAGGGGATGCAACTAAAGGTGAGGAAGGGGCAAAGCAAGGTGGGGGGCTGGGAAGGTGGGGGGGGGGGGAGGCAAGGTATAATATGAGCTCAGCTTTGAAAAAAAAAATTAGAGAGGTTTTGACATCCTGACTGATCAGTTAATAATGTAAAGAACAAGGAGATGAAGGGGTGAGTTGAGGAGCAGAGAGATAGATTGTAATGATATCAGTAAACATAAATAAAAGATAGGGATGGAATAATATACACAGAGAAAAATATAGATTTTATGGTACAGCTTGTCAGTATGATAAAAGATGGGATGTTTCTTGGAACAGCTCCTTAAAACTTAACAGTGTTCCTGAAAATCAGAGACCATTTACAGCTATGATATATCCGGCTGTGCCAGTCATCCTTGCTTCACGGTTAGACAGTTTTTTTTGTTCTCCATACAGATCTAATTTAAGATAAGTGTGGTACTAAAGCAAAGATCATAGAAACTTCCAATGCTCACAAATTCTCATTATCCATAGGGGGGGGTCTAACGACTGGCTTTTGTTGAAGGAACAAGCTGGAAAACCAGCATCCGATCAGCACTTACAGCCAATGGCTACAAGCGCTGATCAGTGTGTTCTGGTGGGGGGCAGTCACCCTGTCAGAATACAAATACACAGATCACCGCACCAAGATTGCTTGTGGTGGTACAGTGTTCTGTCTTCCAGTGTGTATCAGGCTTAACAAAGCTTCTTGAACGTACCACATGTCTTCTGCACTCTAGCCACTCTAAAATAGTTGTCATCATAAAAAGACTTTAGGTCAGCTCAGGTTAAAACAGAACTTCACCAATAAAGCGAAGTTCTGCTTTTCCACCGTCGCCCCCCCGCACAACTTTAGGACAGTTTTTCTTTGGGAGGGGTACCTGGTTTTTCCCATTTACAGTCAGATTGCTGTGGCAGATCCATCAGAAGTCCCCCCCCCCCTTTCCGCCCGCAGCCTTCTGGGACACGTCACAGGTTCACGTTAAGGAACCATTCACAGGTTCACTTCTGTGAAGCTGTAAGGAGTCACAGCCGACCGCCCACAGTTAACATGTCGGTGCCGGGGACTGAAGACCAGTGGATTAGGTGAGGATGGCACTGGACCCTTGGACAGGTAAGTGTCCTTTTATTTAAAGTCAGAAGCTCAGTATTTGTAGCTGCTGACTTTAAATTTTTTGTTCCCAGGGTGAAGAACTGCTTTAACTTCAAGAAAATACCTGACAAAATAGGAGTTTAGAGTATCACAGGGGTTTTGGATACTCGGGCCACCCATCTGTAATCAGTGATGTTTGGGCCTACTGGATCTCCTCAGTACAGGGCTTGTGGTTCTGGTGAGCAAATGAAGCACAAATAAATGACTGAGGTGGAGTATCCCAGCACAACAGGTAATGTTTCCTGGGATACAAATGCAAATAAGCTTCTATAAAAATCTAAACTTTCAGAAAGTGTAACTTACAGCCTAATAAGAATTGCCATGCATTTGTGTAATGAGATGCACCCTTGACATATATTATCCTATTATAGCTATTTCCATACCTCCTATGGGGTGACATCTTTCTTACAACTATCATGTAATTGCCTAAGCTCCCTGCTGTGGCAGCACGCCAAGCATGCCCCAGTCCCACAATTTGTAAACGGCCTTAATGAAGCAACCTAATGTAAAATAGATTAAGAGAACTATAAGCCAAGAATAATAAGCATAAGAAAAGGTTATAGGTAAAGTAAATAAAATCTGACATTAGGGGACATGAAGGTCAAAATGTAATAGGCAGTGCAACTGAAAAAAAAAAGAAAAAATACAGACCACCAAGAAGGCCTTGTATGTCTTTACGCTAATTTAATAATCATTAGTACAAGGGGCACTGTATGTCACTCATGTTGCCTGACAGCCGTAGTGTTTCCCTTGTCAGATCAGCAATTAGGATAAGGGCCAGTGTTTTTGTCTTGTGAATCTGGGGCTCCCCTTGAGCAATAAGCAATTATATCAGTTATGTTGGACATTCCTTTCAATATCTCTTATTACTTTCATTCCAGACTTCTCATATTCTAGAAATTCCCCTGCAATTAATAACTTTTCTGACATATATCACATATAGGTGAATCTAAGGGGCATATTTAAAAAGAACCCAATAACCAGTTAGACAATCATTCTCTGTGGACACACATTAGAATATAAGTGGCATTTTTAAAAACCATTCCATGGTTGTATTTTCCCGTGCTCTCTACAATTAGTCTCTTTTATCATTATTTGCTGAATATCTAGGTTTCCAGTCCAATCTTGGTATTGTTTGTCATGTTAATAATCTAGTGGATGATAAAGGGGAACCAATAACACAACTTTCTTTCTCCTGCTGCCTCCTGGGATGTCCCCCCCTGTCATCTTAGGAGCCAGTTAAAGGTTTACTGGTGGGATTCTGCCCATGTGCAGACGTGGCGCAGGTATTCGGGAACTGGCAGATCAGTAGCTGACACCCAAGATCCCTAAGGCGGGCCATACACCATGGGTTGCAGGAAACCAATTAGCTTGATTCCCCCATCAACACAGACAGTGTTGATGCAAGAATTTCTCCTGCTGGGTCATTGTCTTCTCCTGGCGGGGGGGGGGGGGGGGGGGGAGCCACCCCCGCCCTGAGTACACAAATAATGTATATTTTGGTATTGTACAAGAATATTTTTCATGTTTGTCCCCTCAGATAGTTTTGTATGAACTGTCCTGATCAGCCCTCGAAAGCTGTGTATTAACAATCAGATTATCGGCTGGTTGCTTCAAAAGTGCTATTTTTCACCTGATTGCGTGTACTAGGCTTAAGCCCATGTTCAGCTGAACTCGCATGATTTAAAACTGGCATTTTAGTCTGACTTCGGGGGACGATTTGACAGACATCTGTGCAAGTTCACGCACAGATGTCTATTAACCACTTGCTTACAGGGCACTTAAACCCCCCTCCTATCCAGACCAATTTTCAGCTTTCAGCGCTGACGCACTTTGAATGACAATTGCGCGGTCATACAACACTGTACCCAAATGAAATTTTTATCATTTTTTCACCACAAATAGAGCTTTCTTTTGGTGGTATTTGATCACCTCTGCGGTTTTTACTTTTTGTTAAAAAAATGTAAAAAACTGAATTAAAAAAAAAAAAATGTTTTTTTTTTTATATTTTGTTATAAAAAATTTAAAACGGGTCATTTTTCTCCTTCATTGATGTATGCTGATGAAGCAGCAGTGATGGGCACTGATAGGCGACAGTGATGGGCACTAATGGGTTGCAGTGATGGGCACTGATGGGTGGCAGTGATGGGCAGCACTGCCAGGTGGCACTGATTGGCACTACAGGTGGGCATTGATAGGTGGCACTTGTGGGCACTGTTAGGTGGCACTGTGGGCACTGTTAGGTGGCACTGTAGGCACTGTTAGGTAGCACTGTGGGCAGTGTTAGGTGGCACTTATAGGTGGCACTGATGAGGCAGATGTGCCTCTTCCACTTGGGGACCGATGTCCCTGGCATCCGAGCCAGTGATCGGCTTTTTTTTCTACTCGCGCTGTCAGCGCGAGTAAAAAAAAAAAAACGATTACCGATCTTTTGTTTACATCATGTGATCAGCTGTCATTGGCTGACAGCTGATGACATGGTAAGGATCCGGGAACGGCCCCTTACATGGATCGGTGAGCAGCCGAGCCTCAGTGACTCGGTGATCACAGCGCGCCCGGCGCGCGCCCTGTAGGGCACGCGCAGGGAGCGTGCACAGGGGAGGCCGTCATATGACGGCCTCCCGGGAATGCAGGTCCGCACTGTGGCCGTCATTCAGCCATAGCGCAGATAGCAGGTGGTTAAAATTACCCCTGAAGTCACCAAAAGTAGTGCAGAAACTACTTTTGGGAATCGGTGCGGCGCTGCAAAGTCCGCAACGCACTGAGTCAGGCAGTGCCATTGCTGGCAATAGGCTTCAATTTGGCATGCGATTTGACATGTCAAATCGTATGCCAAATCGGCTCAATGTGAACATTGAGAAAGGATTGATTGCTAATGCTCTGGGGTGGCAATCAAACACCCCAAATAAACATGTGCCACATCCTAAACAATTGAAAGAATAGATAATGAGGAAAAATGGACTTTAACAGTACGTATAGAAAAATAGCAACATTTTATTAGTTCATATAAATTCCAGACATATACAGTATACATTTATAAAAAAAAACACATAGCTTATACATAGAAAAAGACCCATTGATTGACCCATGGGGAATACCAGTTGTATACTTCCTGTGGGGCTATACTGTTTTGTATCAAAAAGGCCCATACTGAGATACGGTATTGACTGTTGGGTTTTCAAAGGTCCTTAGTAAATTAAAATTTACTCAATATGTTTCGCGACTGTAGTTGTCGCTTCTTCAGGAGCGTCTGTATTTCTAGTTAAAGGAATAAACTTCAATTAGTATAAGATATTGGTAATAGGATGTACAACTGTTGTGATACATACACATATTCATGACAATATTAACAGAATATAAGAACTCACCACGAATGGTGCTTAAGAGGGTTTCAACGTTAGCCCATGCCGGTAGGCAGTGATTAAATCAGCTTCTACAAGTGCTTAGAAAATGGTGGTTTGCTGACTTGCTGACTGCCTAACTGGGAATGCACGTCATGATTTTGACATTAAATACTGGGGTTTTGGCTGCAGCTAGATGCCATAACCCAGGTATTGTTTTTTCCCTTAGGCTTTCCGATAAAAGTAATTCCAGCAGTGGATTCATCGCGGGATCACTTTCAGAAGTGGAGGGACAGGTGCCGCCCCCTCCTGCTACTTCCCGGGCTAATGTTACTAATCAGTAGCTCCTAAACCATCCAGCACCGGCAGTTTCTTCACATAGATATAAGCATAGCTCCCAACTGTTCCCGATTTGGAGGGACTGTCCCTGATTTGGAGCAATGTCCCTCTGTCCCTCATTCCTCCTCATTTGTCCCTCATTTTGGTCTGATCTATATAGTTGTATATAAAATTGCACTTTTTATCTATCAAAAAGTGTTTTCCAGCACTAACCATTTCATCTGATTTCTAAACTGCTGCATTTAGAAATTCCAAAGGCCAATATAGAGGAATAGTAGTGGTAAAAAAAAACACTTGTGGGCTTAACTAATCTTGTTTTTTTTGTACAATTCTCCTTTAAAGGGGCGTGACAAGGGGTGTCCAAAGCCTGCATACTTTTGCTGATAGGTGTCCCTCATTCCCATCTCAAAAAGTTGGGAGGTATGATATAAGCAACAGCAAGATGACCACCACTCATCTCTATGCCCTTGGAGGACCCGAGTGACGACGACATTACTGCCGGTTCTCGGGCCATGTAAATATTTTTAAATACATTTTTAATACATTTTAATACTTTTTTAATCTCTTGCTTTTAAGGGTAAAGGAGAGTTCTCTCCATAAAAAGGACCTGTCATGCTGTATTGCTATCACAAGGGATGTTTACATTCCTTGTGATAGCAATAAAATTTTAACATTTTTTTTTTAAAGGGACAGTGTAAACATTAAAAAAGGTAATAAAATTAATAATACATTTTTTTTTTAAAGCGCCCCATCCCTGCGTGCATGCTCACGCAGTAATGAACGCATACATGCATACGTAGGCCACATATGTAAACAATACAACGATGTTTGCACCACACATGTGAGGTATCACGCAAACGTCTGAGCGAGAGCAATCATTCTTGCACTAGGCATAACATCATCTTTCATAATATACAAAAAATTGGGGTATAAATTATGTTTTTGTTTTTTTTTAATTGATCAAAAATTATTTTTTCCCAAAAAATTGCACTTGAAAAACCGCTGCGCAAAAAACGTGTGACATAAAAAATAGCAATAACTGCCATTTTATTCTCTAGGATCTCTGCTAAGAAAAAATATATAATATCTGAGGGTTCCAAGTAACGTTTTCTAGCAAAAAAAAAAAAAATACAGATTTTTGCTTGTAAACAACAAAAGTCAGAAAAATGCTGGGTTCTTAATTTTCAGCAACTCCCGATTTTAAGAATGCCCTGTTTTTTAACTAGACCAAAATTGTACACTAGGTAGAAAAAAAGATGAAATATAAATTATATACAGTATAAATATATATAACTCTTAATTGTGTACATTTATTTACATATCCCCTTACTACATAAGGGCTTTTAGGCCTAGTAATGACTGTGTTAACCAGGTTAGTCATTTGTTAGAGGCACACGTTGTGTCTAGAGGGATTATGTGTGATTATTGGAAACCCCATTCGGGGCTTCTAAAGGCCCTTCAAAGACTCAGCTGTGCATCAGCTGTCAATAGATGAGTAGATGAGTGGAAGCTGATTTCCAGGAGAGGCTCAATAATGCACAAATGGAAAAACATCTATGGAGTGATACTAAGGTCCTTCCTGCACCATGAGATATAACATGCTGCATTTTTGTTGCTTTTAATCACAGGCTGCGTTTTTAGTTCAGATCCCGTCCTTCTTTTGTTATTGGCATAGAGACAGGTAAATTATATGACAAATAAACTTCCACTATGCTTTGGCAATGTGGGATTAAAACAGGGAGCACATACAAACTCCATGCAGATAGTGTCCACAGTGAGGATTCAATCCCAGCTCTGTAGGACATCTATGTAATAGCACAGACACTGGAATCATTTTTACTTAGTGTAATTCATTGGTGGATGGACAGCACTAAATGTATCAGTTTCATTTGAATTGTAAAAATATTTATTTCACAAAAATGTTCAGTAGTTTTTTTTTTTTTTTGTTTTTTGTTTTTTTTTTACAATTTGAAGAAGCAAGGCAGACCATACATATTTTGAATCTTGGTCGGTTCAGCAGGAACCGGCCGAGATTTGAACGATTAATGGGCAGGCTGAATGTACTGATTGGTCAACTTGGGTACAAGCAGCCAGCTGGATTTGCTTCCAATTATCGCAAGCTGCTGCTAAGTGCCGGTTCACACTAGACGCGGCACGACTTGCAGGTTGCCTCACCGAGGCGACCTGCACACGACTGCCGGGGCGACTTGCAAGACGACTTCTGTATAGAAGTCTATGCAAGTCGCCCCCAAAGTAGTACAGGAACCTTTCTTCTAAGTCGGAGCGACTTGCGTCGCTCTGATTAGAACGGTTCCATTGTACAGAAAGGGAGGCGACTTGTCAGGCGGCTAGGTCGCCTGACAAGTCGCCCCTGTGTGAACCGAGCCTAAAGCCACTAGCAATAATCACTGTCTTGTCCCGGCGGGGAAGGCTTTTGCCGCCCCCCCCCTTACCCAGAGAAGACAATGGCTCAGCAGGAGGGATTCCCTGTCAGTACTGTCTGTGTTGATGGGGGAATCGTGCAAATTTCAGGGAAAAAAATGCACACCGTCTATTAACTGCCTTTTAGAAAGGTGTAAATTAAAACAATGCAGCTGTACAAAACAGGAGTGTTAAAGAGGAAGTAAACCCTCTCTAAAAAAAAAAAAAAACACCCTGCAGGACAAAGGCATAATGAGCTAGTATGCAAAAGTTGAAAGTACAAACATGCAAGCTCAGAATCAATGCTCACCAAATACGACATTAGCAAAAGGTGCCCAAAGGGTGGCGCTCAAGAACTGAAATTCCTCGTAGTAAGTCACTACGTTCGTGTTTGTTGGCCGACAATCGTGTACCGTTTGTATGCAAGACAAGTTCCTGGCACACGCCCTTCGGACACAAGGCTTTGTCTGCTGAAAATCCGATCGTGTGTACCAGGCTTTAGAGAGGGTGGGGGTTTGGGACAAGTGTGGGTCAGGCAAGTTCTAGCCATGAGATAGAGAAGAGATGGGATATTAAACAGAAAGGTGTGGAATAGAAGAAAGAAAGGAGGAGAGGGAAGATAGATTAAGTAAGAGAGATGGAGGAGATATTGGTAAAAAAAAAAAGTGGAAATTGGAGAAATGTTCTGACAGGTACCTGCTCCCAGTTCCACGATTCTCACCTAGGTTTGCCCCAGACCCAGCGGCAGCTGGTGCTTAATTTTTTGGGGAGGGCTGCAAACCCTTACTCTTAAGACCCACTCCCTGATTGGCCAGGAGGAGAATCAGGAAGACAATAGGCAATATTAATTTGCTATTGTCACACAACTGGGTGGGCTCAAGGCGCAGTGCTCTGCGCCCCAAGCCCACACTTTTTGAAGTCAATTAGGCTTTAACCACTTCAGCCCCGGAAGAATTTACCCCCTTCCTGACCAGAGTACTTTTTTGCGATATGGCACTGCGTCGCTTTAACTGACAATTGCGCGATCGTGCGACGTTGCACCCAAACAAAATTGACATCCTTTTTTTTCCCACAAATAGAGCTTTCTTTTGGTGGTATTTGATCACCTCTGTGGTTTTTATAAACAAAAAAAGAGCGACAATTGTGAAAAAAAGCAATATTTTTTA
The DNA here is from genome assembly GCF_042186555.1 of Aquarana catesbeiana. Taxonomy (NCBI): domain Eukaryota; kingdom Metazoa; phylum Chordata; class Amphibia; order Anura; family Ranidae; genus Aquarana; species Aquarana catesbeiana. Next base: position 70,617,720 of record NC_133328.1, read on the forward strand.
CTGTTTGCTATAATAAATATCCCCCAAAAATATATATAAAAAAAAAAATGTCTTTCTCAGTTTAGGCCAATATGTATTCTTCTACATATTTTTGGTAAAAAAAAAAATCATAATAAGCGTATATTGATTGGTTTGCGCAAAAGTTATAGCGTCCACAAAATAGGGGATAGATTTATGGCATTTTTATTTATTTATTTATTTTTTTGTTAGTAATGCCAGCGATCTGCGATATTTATCGTGACTGCGACATTATGGCAGACACATCAGACACTTTTAACACTATTTTGGGACCATTGTAATTTATACAGCGATCCCTGCTATAAAAATGCACTGATTACTGTATAAATGACACTGGCAGGGAAGGTGTTAAACACTAGGGGGCAATCAAGGGGTTAAGTGTGTCCTAGGGAGTGATTCTCACTGTGGGGGGATGGGCTACCACTGACATGACAGCGATCACTGCTCCCGATGACAGGGAGCGGTGATCTCTGTCATGTCAGTAGGCAGAACAGGGAAATGCCTTGTTTAAATAGGCATCTCCCTGTTCTGCCGCTCTGTGACACGATCGTAGGACATCGGCGGACGTCAAGTCCGCGGGGCCCTGCGGGCACGGTCATGGAGTACGCGGTGGGCGTGCGCCCACGATGCCGCTTCTCAAAGGGGTCGTACAGGTACGCCCATTTGCACAGCCAAGACGACGTATATCGTCATGCACTGGTCGGCAAGCGGTTAATCATATGCTTAAAAAAAACAAAAAAAAATGTATGTAAATTAGGGGCCGGCGCATGGGTTAGGGAGGCGCCTGTGCCCCTTATGGACAGGCCGCCACTGCCCGTTCCCCACCCCCAATCTGTGGAATCAATCTGACAATGCAGAGCAATCTTGGGCTTTTGCAGTGAGGAGCCACCTGTGAAAAGATGGCACCACCTGAGATCTGAGGACTGGCGAAGAACTGGAGCGGGTAAAGACAGCATAGGATCCTGGGCTGGTAGGTGTCTGTTTCTTAAAAGTCACTGGTTACAGGATGTCCGCAGTTCCTCTTCAAGGGCTTGTTCATATTGCCCGCATGCTAAATGCTCTGCTTTATTGTGCAGGCAGCTGTATGTTTAAGGCTGCTGAGAGTCACGGTAAGGGGGCAGAGCAATGCCTATTTCAGAGCAACACACTGTTTACATTTTCTTTTTTTAACTTTACTCGAAGGGCACAGTATGAGGCTTCATTTATGTCTCCACACAGCAGCGTGGTGCATTGTATTGCTGTGCAGTGCCCTGTAGTGCTTTCCTGTACTCTGCAATAAAGTCCTAAATGATAGCTAATACAGTATAATACACTACTCCTTCTAAAAACTGCCACTGAAATTAGCAAGTGTAGGGGCATCGCAGTTCAATCGCACTGATCTCAAAATCACTCTGTTGCCACTTACCATGCTGGGGTGAAGCTTATGGGTGCAGAGATACAATCTGCAAGCACTGGGCTAAAAAAAGGGTAACTCCAATTTCGCAATTTCGTGGATAAAAAAAAAAATAGCAAATAGCGAAAAAATATTATAGCGTATATAATTGCAACATAAGTCATATTATAATTGAATGTTATTACAAGTTACCTTACCTGTAATTTTCAGTAAAATGTGATGCAATATGGCTACCTGGAGGTGTGAATGCCCCCCCAGAAACATCACTTCCTGCTTGTGTGATTGGCTCACTGATTTTCCCAGCAATCTGCCCTAAGATACAAGGAAGGTTTTTGGTATCCTCTGCAACAAAAATGTAATTTTTGGTGAGATACTTCCAATAGGAAATCACGTCTAAAGGGATGCAGGCCTAGCAGCTTTCCTCATTAGAGCCCTGCAGGTGCAGCAGCGGATTGATAATTATGTAACCACTCCCATTAGACTCACTTGCCCACATGGACACAGACAAACACACAAGGATTTCTTCAGAATAACAAAAGGTAGGAATCTGCAACAAAGTTTGTTATAATCCTTGTAATGTACATAGATCACCCAGAGGGGAATGTTTTTTTCTCAGCAAAAGTGGAGTTACTCTTTAAGGAAAGTAGATCTGCAATAACATGAGGGTAAATTTGTGTTGCGCTGCCATTCATGTTGTTTTGGCACCTGAACACACATTTTTAGAGCACCTCCTTGTATTTGTGGTATCGCACATCACAACACACAGATTCATTGAAAAAAAATGGTGCAGGTGCCTTTTTATGTGCATGCATTGCATTGTAATGCACTGAACAGTGTGTATTAACCACTTCAGCCCCAGAAGGATTTACCCCATTCCTGACCAGAGCATTTTTTGCGATTCGGCACTGTGTCGCTTTAGCTGACAATTGCGCGGTCATGTGACGTTGCACCTAAACAAAATTGACGTCCTTTTTTTCCCATAAATAGAGCTTTCTTATGGTGGTATTTGATCACGTCTGCGGTTTTTATTTTTTGTGCTATAAACACCGACTATTTTGAAAAAAAAAGCAATATTTTTAACTTTTTGCTATAATAAATATGCCCCAAAAAATATAAAAACACAAATTTCTTCCACAGTTTAGGCCGATATATATTCTTCTACATTTTTTTGGTAAAAAAAAATTGCAATAAGTGTATATTGATTGGTTTGCGCAAAAGTTATAGCTTCTACAAAATAGGGGATAGATTTATGGCATTTTTATTTATTTTTATTTTTTTTACTGGTAATGGCGGTGATCTGCGATTTTTATCGGGACTGTGACATTATGGCGGACAGATCGGACACTTTTGACACTATTTTGGGATCATTGACATTTTATACAGCCATCAGAGGTACAAATAGCCACTGATTACTGTATAAATGACACTGGCAGGGAAGGGGTTAAACGCTAGAGGGAGATCAAGGGGTTAAGTGTGTTGACTGGATGTGTTCTAACTGTAGGGGGGGATGGGCTCACTACAACATGACAGAGATCACTGCTCCGGATGACAGGGAGCAGTAGATCCCTGTCATGTCACTTTGCAGAACAGGGAAATGCCTTGTTTACATAGGCATCTCCCCGTTCTGCCTCTCCTCACTGCAATCGTCAGCCGCCGGCGCCGGCACCGGCTGCAAATTCAAAGAGACGTATAGGTACGCCCTTTTGCCTGCCCGTGCCATCCTGCCGACGTAAATCGGCTTGCGGCGGTCAGCAAGCGGTTAAAGAATAACTCCACTTTTGTTGATTAGAAAACATTCCCCTCTGATCAATGTACATTACAGGGATTTTAACAACCTTTGTCGCAGATTCCTACCTTTTTTATACTGAAGAAATAGTTGTTTGTTTGTCTCTTTCCATGTCCAAAGTGAATAAAAATTAGAGTGATTTTATATTTAACAATCAGCTGCTGCACTTGCAGGGCTCTAATGAGGAACGTGGCAGGATCTACATACAGACATGATTTACTATTGGGAGTATCTCACCAAAAATGATATTTTTGTTGCAGGGGATAACCAAAATCTGACCTGTATCTTAGTGCAGCATTTTGGGAAAATCAGAAAGCCAATCACACAAGCAGGAAATTACATTTCTTGAGGGTGTTCTGTACATCATCTGTGTACAGAACACCTTCAGGTAGCCATATTGCATTGCATTTTTCAGAAATTAACAGAGCTGCAGATTGTAAAGAAAAGGTCATTTTTAATAACATTCAATTACAATATGACTTATGTAACAATTTTTTATGCTATATTATTTTTTTTTTTTTTGCTTCCCCCCCCCCCCACGAAAGTGGAGTTAAAAACATAGAAAAGTGGTGGAAGAAGAAGACCAAGTGGCCCATTGAGTCTCCCCATCTTTTTATTTTTTTATAATGTATACATATTTTATCTATATTTTGTTTGTGTTTTTTTTTTTTTTGTTAATTTTTTTGAGTATAGATCTATGTTTGTCCTAAGCACGTTTGAAGCCATTTACTATTGACAACTTTTTGAGATGGCAAAGAGTGACACCTTGTAGCACAAAGCATTTAGACGTATGACACAACCTTGCTATGCAGACCATAAATAATTATTATGCAAAATATGTTTAAAGTGTTACTAAACCCAGGACCCTGCATTCACTATATCTGGTCTCTCACAGTACACAGAACATGGAAATTCAATTATTTTAGTAAATAAAAACTGCTAAATACCTTTTCTCATCAGCAGTATATAGCAGTCTTGTGACTTCTATCAATGTCTGGTTAAAGCTCGTAGGAGGAGTTTTCAGTCTGCTCTGACTGTCCTATGAGGCTGCAGGATCCCTGACCCACTGTCTGGACAGTGCTGATTGGCCCAATGCAGATCACATGCACCCTCCCAGGCAAAAAAGCCTCTCTAGCAATACAAACCAAACAGAGCAAGTGCAAAATGACTTCAAAGGCTGTGTCTTATCAGGAAAAGGATTGGGTACAGTAAAGGAAGGGGAGGATCAGAGAAGACATGATCAAACAGCTTTTTTTTATACAATGCGGAGGATTAACCCCTTAGGTTTCACAGTGAGTATAGCAAGCATAAAGTAAAAAGACCATCCAGCGCTCAGACCAAGGAACTTCACCCAGGGACTGTGGCATGTAATGATTCCAGCGATGCAGCCTTCCTCAGACTGGGCGATCTTCAGAAAACTGTGAAAACCTGTAAAAGAGGGCACAAATGCCTAGTGCTTTACCTCCAAAATTGTTTATTATAACATCATAAAATGGAAATATACTCACAAAAGCAGAATAAAATCAAGCTAGACAATAGCAGCAATCAAGCAAGTGAAATGGGCATCCCCACCGACGCCACACAATGAAGAAACTTGCGTGTTTCGGGGGACAGACCCCCTTCTTGATAGCTCTGAGGAAGGGGGTCTGTCCCCCGAAAAGCGCAAGCTTCTCCATTGTTGCTATTGTCTAGCTTGATGTTATTCTGCTTTTGTGAGTATATTACAATTTTATGATTTTACAATAAACAATTTTGGAGGTAATGCTCTAGGCATTTGCGCCCTCTTGTACATGTTTTCACAGTATAACAAGAATGATTTACTGCATATACAGACTGATTTTACTGTTGTGGGTTTAAAGCGGTGTCCCGCCCAAGAAAAAAAATTAAAAGCCAGCAGCTACACATACTGCAGCTGCTGGCTTTTAATAATCGGACACTTACCTGTCCTGGAGTTCAGCGATGTCGGCACAGCAGCTGTCGGGTGCATGCTGCCGCCATTGCGGGTAAGGGAACCCGGCAGTGTAGCCTAATGCCGCTTACACACGATCGGAAATTCGGCCAGCAAAAGACCGATGAGAGCTTTTGGTCGGAAAACGCGACCGTGTGTATGCTCCATCGGACTTTTGCTGGCCGAATTCCAGCCAACAAAAGACTGAGAGCATGTTCTCAATTTTTTGGTCGGAAAAAGTTCCTATCCGAAAATGCGATCGTCTGTAGCAATTCCGACGCGCAAAATTCCTACGCATGCTCGGAAGCATTGAACTTCATTTTCTCGGCTCGTCCTAGTGTTGTATGTCACCTCGTTCTTGATGGTCGAAAGTTTCAGCGAACTTTTGTGTGACCGTGTGTATGCAAGACAAGCTTGAGCGGAATCCCTTCGGAAAAGCCATCATATCTTTATCTGCCCAAAATCCTGATCGTGTGTACGCGGCATTACAGCTTCACGCCGGGAACCCTATGCGAGGCCCCACTCCTCTCTCCTACTGGCCCGGCAACTGGGGAGGAGGGGGGAGGAGGAAGGAGCCCCGCGGTGATTTCAAGGGCCGCGGCCCGGACTCCTGGAAGTGTGAACAGGATACCAGTCAAAGACAGGTATCCTGTCCCCCCTCCCCTCCGAAGGGTGCCAGTTGTGGCACTGGAGGGGGAGTGGAGACAAATGAGCGGAAGTTCAACTTTTGGGTGGAACTCCACTTTAAGTAAAGTGCGTTTATTCGCCCCACTTTTTACTTTATACTGACTATTTGAAAAAAAAAATGCAATAATTTAGAGGTTGCCATCAAAATGTCTTGTGTAACATAATGCTTTTGGTAGTTAAATAGTACATTTCTATAAAGGTACAATATATACAATAGGTCAAAAAGAGGGACTACTGAGGAGCAAAGAGGGCTAGAGACATTTGGTTCCAAAAGAGGGACAGTTGGGTGGAAGGCGTTAACAGCTGTACCTTACCGCACCACAACAATGTTAACCCTAAAGGTGACCAGATTTCCATTGATATCAACAGCCCATAATACAAATCCTACAGTTTTCAACTTTTTTGGATGCTACAGCATCTTCCGGCCACCGATGACTACCCCAGGCCACCCCACATGACCTCGCCTTATCCATTGATACCATCCTGTGAAATCCTGTGAAATCGATCCACTTTGTACAGGAGATGTGGAGAAACAAACACTCTTGGAGAATGTTACTGGATGTGTAATCTCATTCTCCTAATCTGCTTCCCATCAAATCCCGGCTCTTCCCAAAGATGATTCCCCGGAGATCTCAGCCAGCAGGCCTTTCTAGATGAGTCCCAAGTGCTCTCTTCACCAGCTACTGCACAGGTGTTGAAGTGCTTACTGAAATGTGAGATGCAGGGAAAATGTAAATCCCCCATTAGGGATTTAAAAGCAGAGTTTGAATGCAAATGAAGTAAAGTAGACTTGAAATCCCCCAGGGGTATTCTATTGTTACCCAAGTAATCAACAGTGGCCACTATACACAGCATGGCGGTAGACTCTGTAAGATTTTATTTATTTGCTTTACTCATTTATTTAGTACTTGGCTTTCTGCAGAAAACATTGTAAGGATCGCTTCACTGATTGATGTTCAGCCCTGGAGGATTTTACCCCCTTCCTGACCAGAGCACTTTTTGTGATTCGGTACTGCGTCGATTTAACTGACAATCGCGCGGTCGTGCAAAGTTGCACCCAAACAAAATTGACGTTCCTTTTTTCCCCAAAAATAGAGCTTTCTTTTGGTGGTATTTGATCACCTCTGCGGTTTTTATTTTTTGCACTAGGCAGATATGTATTCTTCTACATATTTTTGGTAAGAAAAATCGCAATAAGCATATATTGATTGGTTTGCACAAAAGTTATAGCTTCTACAAAATAGGGGATAGTTTTATGGCATTTTTATTATTATTTTTTTTTTATTGTTATTAATGGCGGCGATCTGCCATTTTTATCAGGACTGCGACATTCAGGGGGAAACATTGGACATTTTTGACACTATTTTGGGACCATTGTCATTTATACAGCGATCAGTGCTATAAAAATGCATTGATTACTGTGTAAATGACACTGGCAGTGAAGGGGTTAACCACTAGGGGGCGGTGAAGGGGTTAAGTGTGTCCTAGGGAGTGATTATAACTGTGCGGGGGAGGGGCTTCAACTCACATGACAGCGATCACTGCTCCCAATGACAGAGAGCAGTGATCTCTGTCCTGTCACCAGGCAGAACAGGGAAATGCTTTGTTTACAAAAGCATCTCCCCGTTCTACCTCTCTGTGACATGATCGCGGGCACCCAGCGGACATCGAGTCCGTGGGACCCGTGGTCACGGAGACCGAGGTGGGCACACGTGCCCACAGCACAGCTTCTCAAAGGTGACGTACCTGTACGCCCTTTTGCCCACCAATGCCATTTCGCCGACGTAAATCGGCATGCGCTGGTCGGCAAACAGTTAAAGCAGTATTAAACCAAAAACTAAAAAAAGTAATATATTGCAGCTTACCAATCCTTAGATGTGGTGACTGCATTTGTTTTCTTTTTTTAGGCTTTTTTCACCTGGTGATCTATACAGTAATACACCTCCTGTATTAGAGTGCCCCCACTCTGGATGAAGGAGCACAGGGGCAGCACAGGGGCAACTTTGGACAGCGGCAATGTTAAAGTGCTTCTAAAGTCAGAAGCTTTTTTTTTTTATCTTTCAATGCATTCAATTTTTGCATTCAATGCATTAAGTGGTGTTCCAGCCAAAATTTTTTTTTTTAAAGTCAGCAGCTGCAAACACTGTAGCAGCTGACTTTTAATAAGGACACTTACCTGTCCATGTTGGCCCTCCGAGGCCGATCCATCCATCGGATCAGGTGCAGGCGCAGCCATTCCAACTAAGGGAAACCGGCAGTGGAGCCTTGCAGCTTCGCTACTTGTTTCCGACTGCGCATGCGCGAGTCATGTGGCGCTTTGTGAATGGCTAGCTTGTCTTCTGGGACACACACATGTCCCAGAAGACAACGAGGGGCTCACTGCAGAAGAGGATGTGACGTCCTCGGCCGTGGCCCGGCTGGATCGGAAGTACTTTTAGTACTTCCTAAAAAGGTAAGTTAAAAAGTTAAAATTTTTTTTTAAATATCCAAAAATAAGGGGTCTTTCACTTAAGACCACCTCTCAAAATTGGATGGGACTCCGCTTTAAGATAAAAAACCTTCTGTGTGCAGCAGCCTCCCTCAGCCCTCACCTGAGCCCCATCTCTATCCAGTGATGTTGCATGAGAGTCTCAGCTGCCTCAGCTGCTCTCTCTCCTCATTGGCTGAGCCAGCAGCGGGGTGCCATTGGCTCCCTCCGCTGTCAATCAATGCCAGTGGGCCAATGAGGAGAGAGAGGGTGCAGGGCCAAATGGACACACAGAGCAGCAGCTCGGCTTGGGTGCCCCCCATAGCAAGCTGCTTGCTGTGGGGGGCAGGGCTCTGTACAGCCCACCTGACGGGGCCCCCTTCAACCATGCCCTTGACCTCACCCCTGTTCCCGCCCTTGATCCAGTCTCGAAACAAAATGCAGGTTTGTTGCTGTTTACACACTCGTGCGGGGCCAAAGTGCGAGTTCGAAATTGTGCATAAGCACGAAAGACCGGGGGCAGTTTAAATTTCTTTTTAATTTTATTTTATTCAAAATTTAAAAAATGTACACTGTATCTTTACTTTTTTTTTTTTCTTTCTTTTTTTTGCTTTCACAAGGGATAAATAACATCCTTTTGTGACAGCAAGAGCCATGACAGGAGAGATCTGGGGTCTCATGTTTACTGCTCCCCCAACTTAAGTGTAAAGTAGCATTTCACCGTCTAATGATCAGCATTACAATATTCATCACAGGCATCACATTAAGCAGGTGATCTATCATGGCTCTGTGTCACATGGCTGTTTGCTGACTTTTTTTTAACTTATGGCTGTTCTGTATGTAACAGACTAGCACAGCATGTCCCCTCCCGCTCCTCCGGTATAACAGCCGAGCGGCTTTTAGCCGCATCGGTTGTTATACACGGGTAGCCGATCGCCCGCTGTAAACAATGGTACTGGGATGATGCCTGCAGCTGCGGGCATCATCCCGGTATAACTCCGGAAAGCCGAGTACGCATATCTGCGTAAGGTCGGCGGGAAGGGGTTAAATTAACCACTTAAGGACCGAGCCCCTTTTTGAGATTTGTTGTTTACAAGTTAAAAACAGGCTTTTTTTTGCTAGAAAATTAGTTAAAGCCCCCATACTTTATACATTTTTTTTTCTAACACCTTAGAGCAGGGGTCGGGAACCTATGGCTCGCGAGACAGATGTGGCTCTTTTGATGGCTGCATCTCCCAGACAAATCTTTAATAAAAAAATTATTAACGTTAAAAATATAAAACATTCTCATTTCAATCCATTCATTTCCTACCGCTCATGTTCATCGTTGCGGGAAGGGATGGGCTTTATGTTCGGGTTGAACATGAGTTTGACTCTAACATTGGCTGTTCGCCCGTTCGCGGAACAGCGAACTATTTGGGGTGTTCACGGCAAATTCGAAAGCCGCGGAACACCCTTCAAAAGTCTATGGGAGAAATCAAATTTTAAAGACTTATATGCATGGATGTTTTAAAGTGAAACAATAAAAGTGTAATATTCCTTTAAATTTCGTACCTGGGGGGTGTCTATAGTATGCCTGTAAAGGGGCGCATGTTTCCCATGTTTAGAACAATCTGACAGCAAAATGGCATTTCTAAAGAAAAAAAAGTCATGTAAAACTACTTTCGCTAGCGCCGGCTATAATGAATTGTCGATCCGGCAATACACATAACAGTTCATTGATAAAAACGACATGGAATTTCCCCACAGGGGAACCCCGAACCAAAATGTAAAAAAAAATAATGGCGTGGGGGTCCCTCTCAAAATCCATACCAGACCCTTCAGGTCTGGTATGGATTTTAAGGGGAACCCTGCGCCAAATTTTTTTAAAAAATGGCGTGGGGGTCCCCCCAAAAATCCATACCAGACCCTTATCCCAGCACGCAACCTGGCAGGCCGCAGGAAAAGAGGGAGGACGAGAGAGCGCCAACCCTCCTGAACCGTACCAGGCCACATGCCCTCAACATGGGGAGGGTGCTTTTGGGTAGCCCTGCAAAGCACCTTGTCCCCATGTTGATGGGGAGAAGGGCCTCATCCCCACAATCCTTGCCCGGAAGATGGAGAAGAAGAAGATGGAGGAAAAAGAAGAAAGAAGAAAGAAAAAGAACACCGAAGGAAGACCAGAAGAAAGAAGATGGAAGAAGAAGAAATTAATAAAGGACTTGTCAAAAACCGTCTCTTGTGTTTTTTTTTTTTTTTAAACAATAGTGTCTATTCAGTTTTTAGGTTTACAGAAAGTAAAATAAACAACCAGGAACATTATTTAGCATACTGTTATAGATGTCATTGACTGTGGTGAAAGGTAAGGATCGTAAACAAAAAGAGAAAGGGAAGAAAAAAGGAGGGGGGGGGGACAAAATTATAGGGGAGAGTAACCGCTTTCAGGTTAGTATTTTAACTTACAGTTACCTCGTCCTGGCCTGGCTCATGGAGTTCGTACCTTGTGCAGATGGCACTGCATTCCCCCACCCGCCACCCCCCTGGGAGCTTGCTGTGGCTAGGCGAGGGTACAGTCCCCTCAACACAATATTTATTTATTGGCTTCTAACTTTTATTCCTTTATCTGCTAAACTCCCGAACCAGACCGGGGGGAACAAGAGTGTCCGTGTACATCACCAGTGTAAGGATTTTTATCACTGTAATGGACTCAATTGTTAACTTATTGTGTTATTGTAGCCTGTGTGCTACCCGACATATAAACATTTTACACTACTATATATGATGAACACAAAACAAGTCATCAACCCATTAAACATAACAGTGTTATCGAGAACCTGGAAAGAAAGAAAGAAAGCAAGAGAAGCAGAAAGAAGAAGAACAAGTAAGAGAAGGAGTAGGAGGGGGGAGGGAGGGGGGAGATGGTAGGGGTGCGCTCCTGCCGCACCGTAGGTGCCTCAATCATTCAGCAACCTACGTGTTGGTGAGGTATTTTATCCAAGGATCCCAAGTTTTGTTGAATCCGGTCATCTTATCCTTCAATATTGCCGCAAGGCGTTCATTTACCATTATCCATGATAGTTTGGCTTTTAGTAAGTAAAAGGGAACTGTGGGAGACTTCCAGGACTTAGCTATTGAAATCCTGGCCGCCACAAATATAAATGTGATTAGTCTGCGCATTGACTTTGATGCTCCCTCCACTGGGCGTCCCAACAGCGCGTGCAGAGGTGATTTAACTAGGTTCGCTTGTGTGAGGGAGTATATTAGGTTGTACGTGCGTATCCAAAATCTCCTCACTTTGGGGCACGTCCACCAAGTGTGGAAAAAAGTGCCATTTACGTTACATCCTCTGAAGCACCGGGGGGGACGCCCCTGGAACGAAAGTTGCTATCCTCTCTGGGACCATGTACCATCGCATCATTACTTTATAGTTTGCCTCTATCAGGGAGGTATTAACAAGCGACTTAGATGCATTCAGTATTATCTTGTTCCATACTTCCATATCTAATTCCATTTCCATGTCTTGTTCCCATTTATGCATATAATACAGTTTTGAGGTAGATGAAGTCAAAATATTATATATCTGTGATATATGACCAGTGTGCTTATCAAAATTCTTACAGAGGTTTTCCATTGGGGTGAATGTGGTAATATCAGAGGTGCGATTCAATGTCGCTAAAAAATGCCTTATCTGGGTAAAGCGGAAAAGTTCTGAATTTGGAAATTCATATTTCTCCTGTAGGGTTGATTTCGATAAAGCACCTCTGTGGTCACAATAATCTGCAATGCGCATTAAACCTTTGTTGGTCCACCACAAGAAATTCCGGGGTTGAAGACCCGGAGTGAACAGTGTATTCCCGAATAGAGGGTCCAATGGGGTGTGTTGGGACCTAAACCCGTAGGCTGTCGATAGTCTGTCCCACAAATTTAGGGAGAAAGACAAGCTCGGGCACATCATGGCCGGCCTGTCCTTCGCCTTTAACCACATTACATACATAGTAGGTGAGGTTGAAAAAAGACACAAGTCCATCAAGTCCAACCTATGTGTGTGATTATGTGTCAGTATTACATTACATATCCCTGTATATTGCGGTCATTCAGGTGATTATCTAATAGTTTCTTGAAGCTATCAATGCTCCCCACTGAGACCACCGCCTGTGGAAGGGAATTCCACATCCTTGCCGCTCTTACAGTAAAGAACCCTCTACGTAGTTTAAGGTTAAACCTCTTTTCTTCTAATTGTAATGAGTGGCCACGAGTCGTATTAAACTCTCTTCTGCGAAAAAGTTTTATCCCTATTGTGGGGTCACCAGTACAGTATTTGTAAATTGAAATCATATCCCCTCTCAAGCGTCTCTTCTCCAGAGAGAATAAGTTCAGTGCTCGCAACCTTTCCTCATAACTAAGATCCTCCAGACCCTTTATTAGCTTTGTTGCCCTTCTTTGTACTCGCTCCATTTCCAGTACGTCCCTCCTGAGGACTGGTGCCCAGAACTGGACAGCATACTCCAGGTGCGGGCGGACCAGAGTCTTGTAGAGCGGGAGAATTATCGTTTTATCTCTGCAGTTGATCCCCCTTTTAATGCATGCCAATATTCTGTTTGCTTTATTAGCAGCAGCTTGGCATTGCATGCCATTGCTGAGCCTATCATCCACTAGGACCCCCAGGTCCTTTTCCATCCTAGATTCCCCCAGAGGTTCTCCCCCCAGTGTATAGATTGCATTCATATTTTTGCCACCCAAATGCATTATTTTACATTTTTCTACATTGAACCTCATTTGCCATGTAGTCGCCCACCCCATTAATTTGTTCAGGTCTTTTTGCAAGATTTCCACATCCTGCGGAGAAGTTATTGCCCTGCTTAGCTTAGTATCGTCTGCAAATACAGAGATTGAACTGTTTATCCCATCCTCCAGGTCGTTTATGAACAAATTAAATAGGATTGGTCCCAGCACAGAACCCTGGGGAACCCCACTACCCACCCCTGACCATTCTGAGTACTCCCCATTTATCACCACCCTCTGAACACGCCCTTGTAGCCAGTTTTCAATCCATGTACTCACCCTATGGTCCATGCCAACGCACCTTATTTTGTACAGTAAACGTTTATGGGGAACTGTGTCAAATGCTTTTGCAAAATCCAGATACACCGCGTCTACGGGCCTTCCTTTATCTAGATGGCAACTCACCTCCTCATAGAAGGTTAATAGATTGGTTTGGCAAGAACGATTCTTCATGAATCCATGCTGATTACTGCTAATGATATCATTCTTATTACTAAAATCTTGTATATAGTCCCTTATCATCCCCTCCAAGAGTTTACATACTATTGATGTTAGGCTAACTGGTCTGTAATTCCCAGGGATGTTTTTTGGGCCCTTTTTAAATATTGGTGCTACATTGGCTTTTCTCCAATCAGCTGGTACCATTCCAGTCAATAGACTGTCTGTAAAAATTAGGAACAACGGTCTGGCAATCACCTGACTGAGTTCCCTAAGTACCCTCGGATGCAAGCCATCTGGTCCCGGTGATTTATTAATGTTAAGTTTCTCAAGTCTAATTTTAATTCCGTCCTCTGTTAACCATGTAGGTGCTTCCTGTGTTGTGTCATGAGGATAAACACTGCAGTTTTGGTTACTGAAGCCCCCCGATTCACTCGTGAAGACTGAGGAGAAGAATAAATTCAATACCTTTGCCATCTCCCCATCCTTTGTAACCAGATGTCCTTCCTCATTCTTTATGGGGCCAATATGGTCTGTCCTCCCTTTTTTACTGTTTACATACTTAAAGAATTTCTTGGGATTTTTTTTGCTCTCCTCCGCTATGTGTCTTTCATGTTCTATCTTAGCCAACCTAATGGCACCCTTACATTTCTTATTGCATTCTTTATAAATTCTGAATGCTGTGGATGATCCCTCAACCTTGTATTTTTTGAAGGCCTTCTCCTTTGCTTTTATATGCATTTTTACATTGGAGTTAAGCCATCCAGGATGTTTGTTCGCTCTTTTAAATTTATTACCCAATGGGATACATTGTCTAATGCCCTTATTTAATATGCTCTTAAAGCAAACCCATCTCTCCTCCGTATTCTTTGTTCCTAATATTTTATCCCAATTTATGCCTTTTAGCAAGGTTTGTAGTTTAGGGAAGTTGGCTCTTTTGAAATTCAGTGTCTTTGTGTTCCCTTCCTGTCTCCTATTTGTGTGATTTATACTGAAACTAATTGACCTGTGATCGCTGTTACCTAAATTGCCCCGTATTTCCACATCTGTTATCAGGTCTGTATTGTTGGTAATCAGTAGATCTAGTAATGTTTTATTTCTAGTTGGTGCGTCTACCATCTGACCCATAAAATTAATTGACTAATCTCTCTGTCAGGGTACAGAGAGGATTCAATTGACATCCAGAGCGGTCTGGGCTGCCTAGTGTGGAATTTGATCAATTTGGACATTTGTGCTGCTTGGAAATATTTGAGTAAGTCTGGCATTCCCAGGCCCCCTCTCAGCTTTGGTGTATAAAGTGTTCTCCTGTTCACTCTAGGTCTCCTGTGTCCCCACACATAGTCTAACAATTTTCTCTGGAATATCTGTAAATCTTTCCTTACAACTGCTATTGGGAGGGACCTAAACAGATATAGCACCTTCGGCAAGACCGTCATTTTAATTGAGCACAGCCTTCCAAACCATGACGGAGGGTTATTTGACCATTTTTTGAGATCGTCAAGTATTTTCCTAAATAGTGGGGGATAATTATGTTTATACAGTGTAGTAAGGGTAGGTGTAAGGAAGATGCCCAAATATGGCATTGTCTCCTTTTGCCATTTAAAAGGGTAGGATTGTTGTAATGCTTGGATTATGTGTGTATGCAAGGAAACGTTAAGCCCCTGAGTTTTAGAGTGGTTCACTTTAAGTCCCGAAAATTCCGTGAAGTGTCTCAACACTAACTGTAGGTTGGGTAAGGAGGTGACCGGAGAGGAAAGAAGCAATAAGATGTCATCCGCAAACATTGCACATTTGTGCTCCCGGTCGCCGCATCGCACCCCCAGTATATCCTGATGTTCTCGGATTTTAATGGCCAGGGGCTCTAGGGCTAAAATAAATAATAGGGGGGACAAGGGACATCCCTGTCTAGTACCTCTTAGTATCTTTATGTTTTGGGATTTATATCCTTTGACTACTAGATTAGCTGTGGGGTAACTGTAAATTGTTTTAAGTGTGGTTAGAAAGTGAGGTCCAAACCGATATTTTCCCAAAATAAATAAAAGGTAGTCCCAGGATAGGGAATCGAACGCTTTATGTAGGTCTAATGAGACCAATAGTGCTCCTCTCCGGCCCCCTCCATCCCAACCCGAGTTTAAAGCAGAGATTATGTCTATTATGCGTCTAGTTTGGTCAGGTGCTTGTCTATTGGGGACAAATCCTGTCTGGTCTGGATGGCTATATTTCGAAATGAACGAGTTCATGCGGGTGGTTAATATCTTTGTCAGTATTTTGAGGTCTACGTTGATCAACGATATGGGGCGGTAGTTCGCACAGTCCCCGTGGTCTTTATTCGGTTTAGGTATAACATGTATAAAGGCCTTATTTTCATGAAGTGGAATCGGAAGCCCCTTTCTTAGTGAATTATAAAAGGCGCAAAGACGAGGAGACAGAATTTCCGCGCATTTGCGGTAATAGTGGCCTGAGAATCCATCTGGACCCGGAGACTTCGACGGGTTCAGGTATTTGATAGCCACCGCTACTTCATTCGTCGTAAACTTTGCCTCCATTATCTCAGCATGGTCACTAGATAAAGTTGGGAGTGGTAAATCCCTCAGGAATTCTTCAGCTTTGTTTACGTTGAAGTCCTTTGGGGAGTCATATAGTTTAGAGTAAAATGTATAGAATTCCTGGAGTATGAGTTGGGGATTTTGTGTCACTTGTCCAGTCTGCAGTCTCAGTTTGGGGAGCGCCGGGTTATAAGGTCTTGGGTTTAGTTTTCTAGCTAGTAATCTATTTGATTTGTCCCCCATTGTGTAATAGCGGTGTTTAGCCCATCTGACATATTTCTCTGCTTTAGTAATGAGACTCAAATTTAATGCTGTTCTTGCTGTATCAATCTGGCTTCTAAGGTCCGTTTGCGGGTTAGATTTTTGTTCATGTGTTAGTCTATATAACTCTCTTTCTTGTTGTTGAATTATTTGAGTTCGTTCTCTCTTGGCCTTGGTAGCTAGTTGTATTAATATATCCCCTGTAGGGTGGCCTTGTGGGCTGCCCATACTATCTCTGGAGAAGAGGACGGAAGGGTATTTTCTTGAAAATATTGTTGTATGGCTTTCTCAACTTCCTTGGCGATTATAGGGTCGCTCAGTAAGGATTCGTTCAATCGCAAAGAAGGCTGTCTTGATTTCGACCATAGATCTGATAGAACCACCAGGACCGCAGAGTGGTCCGACCATGCTGTTGGCACTATTTTAGTTGATGAGATATATGGGAGTAATGGGGATAGTGTGAACAAGTGATCAATGCGCGAGTATGTTTTGTGTACGTGCGAGTAGAATGTGTAGTCCCGTTCTGTGGGGTGGGCGTCACTCCAGAGGTCTATCAGGTCGTGATTGTGGAGCAGACGTGCTAGGGTGCTGCTTTGTTTAGGGGTATGCTTTAGGGTCGTCTTTCGGGGGTCCGACTTATCTAGAATTTGATCAAGGGAGGTGTTACTGTCTCCTCCTAGCATCACATGACCTACTAAATGGGGTGTTATGACCTCCAGCATTGTATTAAAAAAGTTTATCTGTCCAACGTTAGGAGCGTAATAGGAAAGAAAGGTGACCGCACTGTCATTGATCCTACCAGCGACCATAATATAGCGGCCCTCCCTATCCCTTATCACAGTAGTGGGGGTGAAGGGGACCCTTTTAGCAATGCATATAGCTACTCCTCTCTTTTTATCTGGACCGTTAGACAGATAAACCGTCGAGTATTTTGCGTTCAGATATTTTGGGGCTGACGTACGTGAGAAATGCGTCTCCTGTAAAAAGAGGATGTCCGCCCCTAATTTATGATATTGCTGAAAAGCCTTGGTCCGTTTAGTTGGGGAGTTAAGACCCTGTGTATTGTGCGTCAGTATCGTGTAGGTAGGTTGGTTTCTACAGGACATGGCTGTTTGGAAGGCTGTACTCACATTTTAGGCGTTTCAGTGGAATTATTCGGAAGTCTCTTGGATCCTCCTCTCGAGTTCTTGCGTGGAGCAGGAGCGCGTTTAGGGGGTAGAAGAGGGATAAGGGAGGGAAAAAGATAGAATTAGAAAAATAGAAACACATATAGTGTAGTGCTGTTTTTTGTTGTAGCATTAAGCAAAACCTGTTAATTATAGCTAGAACTACAAAGAGATTTTCAGAAGAGATAAAAAGGGGGAATAAATAAAAAAATAAAAAAAATAAAAAAAAAGGGGAGGTGCTAAAAAGGCACCAGCACACTGCATTGCAGTGTGGTTGCAGGGGTGGCCAGCCCCTGAGTTTTTGTCGTGAAGTTGTCTCTCCGCTTGCGGTGGAGACAGGTTCACTTGTGGTGGCATGCGGTTCACCTCCGGCACTATTTACTAGCTTCAGTTGCGGGTGAGCGGGGTCCACTCGCAAATTATTTGGGAAGTTTCACTACTAAAATCAAACATAATAGTGGAGGGGTGGGGAGAGGCGAAAAAGTGTGGAGGCAATTCTGCTGATAAAGCAGATTTCCCTCTCGGGATACCTAAGACAACATAACTTATAACCTGATATAAAGTCAACTTTTAAGTCTGTATCAAACAGGAACGGCGTCAACGGATACAGCGTCTTCGGGAACAGTCAGACGCCTGCCGCAGGGTCTTCAAGAGTAGGTCTTGGACCAATGCCAGAGTACTCGGTCACAAATACCGAGGTTGTGATCTGCTTCTTGGATAGGGTTCAGGTTACTGACGGAGATTTCCTGGCTCTAGGACCTTTCTGCTGAGACCACAGGGGGAAATCGGTCGACTTTCGTCGAGTAGGGCGTTAGATCCCTGTGGTTCCATAGACAGAAGGCCCAAATCTTGGAGAAGGGCCTCGCCCGACTGGAAGGTAGTAAATGAATGCGACTTGCCTTTGTAGAAGAATGACAATCGGAATGGGAACGACCATCTGTATTTGATCTGTCGCTTGATGAGTTGGTTGAGCAGCGGCTTCAAAGCTCTCCTTTTCTGGATTGTTACTTGGGCTATGTCCAAGAAAATCTGGATTGGGTAACCTGAGATGGTTATGTCTCCATGGTTTCTTGCTTCCAACATGATCCTTTCTTTAATGCGGTAGAAATGAGGCTTAACTATCACGTCGCGTGGCAGTCGTCTTGTCTTGGGGCTGTCAGGGCTCGATGCACCCTGTCCAGTTCCAGTTGGTGAGGGGAAATGTCCGGTATCAATTGTTTCATTAGATTGTGGATCGAATCTTCCAGGTCTAGTTCAGATTCTGAGAGGCCGCGTACGCGGAAGTTATACCTTCTAGACCTGTTTTCCAAATCTTCAATTTTTGCATTTGCTTGGTATAGTTGGTCCTGCAGGGATGTGATCATTTTGGAGTTTTGGTTCACCCTTTTAACTGTCCCATCCATTTTGGACTCGATCGTGTCTAATCTCTCCCCTATATTTTGGAAGTCATCTTTCATACCCATAGTAATAATGTTACAAGCTTTAGACAGTTCCTGTTGCAGGAGTGCTGAGAATCTAGCTAGGAGAACTGTGTCACCTGAGTACCCTGCAGGAAGGACAGGTGGTTGTGAGGAAGGCCCACTGTTTTGACTCATGGCTAATTCAGCAATTTCGGCCATTTGCCTGTCTGTGGAGGAGGCTGGGGAGTCAGTGAATAATAATGGTCTGTCCGAGGAGCCCGATAATGGGGACATCTGTGGGTGGTCGCTCTGTGGGGAGCAAGGTCCCTCCTGGGACTGGGAGGAGAAGGGGTCTCTGTGCACCTCAGCAAGGAAAGTAATTGCTGGGTGGAGCGGTTCATTCTGCTGTGTCTGCATCTGGTTTCCCTCATGTGGGTGATCTCCCCTGGCTGGCGCCATCTTAGGCTGGGGGGGCCGCAGCTGTGTCTGGGGACTAACCTTCTCAGGTGCTGTAGGCTTTGATTGCTGTAGTGGCTGCTGGGTCACCCAGTTCTGGTGCTGGACTTGAGTTGTGTGGCCCTCAGTGAGATCCCCTCCCTGTTGTGTGGAGGGCTGCGGGGTCCGTCGCTGTGCTGAGGCTCCGCTGCGTGTGGAATCTCCCTTCCCAGGCGCCATCTTGGGAGAGGGAGACTGCTGGGCCTTAGAAGCGCGGGTGTTCCTGAGGTGCTGTGGGGGGTTTCGGTTGTTTCCCGACCCTCTCCGCTGTATCGTCCGCTCCCAGGCTCCGGAATGTCAGTTTGGTGGAGTTGCGCTCGTTCCCCTCTCGCTGGTTTATGCTGATCTGGCCGGAGGCGTGTGGAGCGGAGTCAGTTCATGTCCGACCTCGGCGCCGCGCGCATGCGCACTCCCCTCTTGTGTTTTTTAACCTTTTTGACACTTTTTTTGTGAAATGGTAGGGGTACATTTGTACCCCATTACCAATTCACACAGGGGGGCCAAGATCTGGGGGTCCCCTTGTTAAAGGGGGCTTCCAGATTCCGATAAGCCCCCTGCCCACAGACCCCCACAACCAATGGGCAAGGGTTGTGGGAATGAGGCCCTTCTACCCCAAAGCACCCTCCCAATGTTGAGAGCATGTGGCTTGGTACGGTTCAGGAGAGGGGGCGCTCTCTTGTCCCCCCCTCTTTTCCTGCTGCCTGCCAGGTTGCATGCTCAGAGAAGGGTCTGGTATGGATTGGATTTTTGGGGGGACCCCACGCCATTTTTAAAAAAAATTTGAGCGGGGGTCCCCTTAAAATCCATATCAGACCTGAAGGGTCTGGTATGGATTTTGAGGGGGACCCCCAAGCCATTTTTTGTTCAATTTTTGTGTGGGGTTCCCCTTAATATCCATACCAGATCTGAAGGGCCTGGTATGGAATTTAGGGGGACCCCCACGCCATTTTTTTTTTATTTTGGCGCGTGGCTCCTCTTAATATCATACCAGACCTGAAGGGCCTGGTATGGAATTTAGGGGGACCCCCACGCATTTTTTTTTTAAATTTTGGTTCAGGGTTCCGCTGTGGGGAAATTCCATGCCGTTTTTATCAATGAACTTTATGTGTATTGCCGGACCGACAATTCATTATAGCCGGCGTTAGCAATAGTTTTACATGACTTTTTTTCCTTTTAAAAAGGAATTTTTCTGTCAGACTGTTCTAAACACAGGAAACATGCGCCCCTTTACAGGCATACTACCGTTAGCAACAGCATAACAACGTTAATAAAAAGAATTCAGAGGTCATGTCATGTTCGGCAACTTTGCCGTATATCTTTATTGTGTGATTTATCCCTTAATAAAGAACACCTGATTGTTAAAAAAAAGAATTCAGAGACTTGTACTTGTACTTGTACTTTAAATGTATTGGTCTTACATAAAATGCACACATTTACTTGTATTTAGTTTTAAACATATTGTATGGCTCTCACGGAATTACATTTTAAAATATGTGACGTTCATTGCTCTCTCAGCCAAAAAGGTTCCCGACCCCTGCCATAGAGAATAAAATGGAGGTCGTTGCAATACTTTCTGTTACACTGTATTTGCGCAGCAGTCTTACAAGCGCACTTTTTTTGGAAAAAATACACTTTTTTTAAATTAAAAAATAAAACAACAGTAAAGTTAGCCCAATTTTTTTTACTCCCAGTAAATTGATACCCAACATGCCACACTTCAAAATTGCACCCGCTTGTGGAATGGCGACAAACTTTTACCCTTAAAAATCTCCATAGGTGACGTTTAAAAAATTCTACAGGTTGCATGTTTTGAGATACAGCAGAGGTCTAGGGCTAGAATTATTGCTCTCGCTGAACCGATTGGGGCGATACCTCACATGTGTGGTTTGAACACAGTTTTCATATGCGGGCGCTACTCACATAAGCGATTTCTTGGGACAAGGCGCGTTTACATTTTTTTTTTTTCTTATCTATTTTACCTTTTTATTTTTTATTTTTACACTGTTCTTTTATTAAAAAATGGTGTCACTTTTATTCCTATTACAAGGAATGTAATAGAAAAAAAGCATGACAGGACCTCTTAAATATGAGGTCTAGGGTCAAAAAGACCTCAGCTCTCATATTTACACTAAAATGCAATAAATAAAAAATAGATAAATTGTCATTTGAAAAAAAAAAAGGCCCTTTAAGAGCTATGGATGGAAGTGACGTTTTGACGTTGCTTCCGCCCTGCAATGGTATGGAGACGGGTGGGGGCCATCTTCCCCTCACTCTTCTCCATACCTAACACCGAGAAAGATCCAATCGGCTCCGCCGCTACCGACGGCTCCGGTAAACGAGCGTGGGCACCGTAGAGTGCCGGGGGGGCCCCCTCTCCCGCCGCTGATAAAAGTGATCTTGTGGCGAATCCGCCGCTGAGACCACTATTATCAGAAACTGGACTGTCCGCCGAAGAAGAGGATACCGGGGTTATGGCGGCTAGCTGCTGCCATAACAACGATACTCCTCTTGAATGTTAGGACGTATATCGGTGTGCAGCAGTCCGTAAGTGGTTAATGCAGCAATGAACTGTAATGCTGCCGGGCCCCCCTGTGTAGCTGATGGGGCCGGGCCCGGTACAACAGGGCCGGTTGTGCTGCCCTATCAGGGGCCTTGTGTGGGGGCACTCAGCAGAAGGGAAGGGCCAGGAGTACCAGCAAGGTACCCGAGAAGAGGAAGATCTGGGCTTCTCTGTGCAAAACCACTGCGCAAAGCAGGTAAATATGACATGTTTGTTATTTTTAAATGAAAAAAAAAAATGAGACTTTAGTTTCGCTTTAATCTTGGGGGAGGGGAGTGTTAAATGTACTAACAGATTTAAATATACTAAAAATTTGAAACCAAACTCCAGCTATTTATAAGCAGTTGGCATAAATGTTTTACATAAACCAATAAAAGCTGATAACTGTAAGCACCCTTGTCAGTGTTAAATGACTGTCTCAGTCATGTAACTGCTACACCTGCAAGAGAACTTGTTCTTTTGAAAAAACAACAGACCTACTGGCTGGATCACCAGATGAAAATAAGGGAAAGAAAGCCTAAAAAAGAAAACGAATGCGGTCACCACATCCAAGAATTGGTAAGCTGCAATATAATAAATGTTTGCTTTTGGGTTTAATACTGCATTAAGTCTAGGGGTAGAGAAATAAACTATAATATTTTATTCCTTGCTCCAGTGCTCTCCTCTTCTCGCTGACACTCCATGGTGTAAGCAGACCACCTCACCATTCTGTTGGTTCTGCAGTATACTTGATGATCTCAGCGTGCAACCATTGGGTGGAGCATCTAAAGCTGGGTAGAACTTCGAATGAAAATTTGTACACAAATTCTTAGAAAAATTCATACAAAAATTCTGAGTATATTGGAATGTCATTTTAAAAGTAGTTTAACCACTTGCTTACTGGGCACTTAAACCCCCCTCCTGCCCAGACCAATTTTCAGCTTTCAGTGCTGTTACTCTTTGAATGACAATTGCGCGGTCATACAACACTGTACCAAAAAGAAATTTTTATCATTTTTTCACACAAAAGAGCTTTTTTTTGGTGGTATTTAATCACCACTGGGGTTTTTATTTTTTGCTAAACAAACAAAAAAAGACAGAAAATTTAGAAAAAAAAAAATCATGTTTCATAGTTTGTTATAAAATTTTGCAAACAGTTAATTTTTCTCCTTCATTGATATGCGCTGATGAGGCGGCACTAATGTGCACTGATAGGCTGCACTGGTTGGCACTGATAGGCACAGATAAGGTGGCACTGATGGGGGCAGATAAGGCGGTACTGATGGACACAGATAAGGCGGCACTGATGGCCCCTGATAAGATGACACTGATGGGCCCTGATGGGTGGCACTGATGGGCACTGATAGGTGCTACTCATAGGTACCACTGATAGATGGCACTGATGGGCACTTATGGGTGGCACTGATAGGTGGCGCTGGTAGGTGACACCGATGAGCAGCACTGTTGATGAGGCACTGATTGGTGACATTGATAGGTGGCAGAGTGGGCACTGATGGGTGGCACTGTGGGCACTGGTAGGTGGCGCTGGTGGGCACTGGTAGGTGGCACTGGCAGCTGGCACAGGTGGGCACAGATGAGATGGCGGCTGCTCTCCTTGATCGGGACCGATGTCCCTCTGACAGCCGCCGGTGATTGGCTTTTTTTTTGATAGCTCACTGATAGTGTGAGGAGAACAAATAGCCGATTACCGGCTCTGTTTACATCACATGATCAGCTGTCATTGGCTGACAGCTGATCACGTGGAAAAGGTTCGGGATCGACCCCTTACTCCGATCTGTGATCCAGCGAGTCTCATTGACTTGACGATCATAGGGCGCAAATGTGTTGAAAAGAAATGTCAATGCAGACAAAAGTACATAAAGTCTTATGAATATTCTGTTATATCTAAATGCCTATGTGATCAAATTCACCCGTGACTTAAATATATCTCTTTTTCACCAACATTCACATGTGCATTGTACTCACTGGAACGTAGTGACCCCCATTACAGGTAGTCAAAAACACTGTGGTTTGGATGTATCACGAAATGTTCATGGGACTTTATGTACTTTTCTCTGTATTGACATTTCTTAGAATTTTTACAAAACATTTTTTTTTAACTTGTTACACAATTGATGGTATTAATTATTGATGATGTATGTTTTTTTTTTTTGCAGAATCATACTTACCTAGGTGAATCGGTCCAATGCTGCATCTGTCCCCCGGCGACACTTAGGCTGAGAACCAAATGTTCAAACATCGCCGATCCTTCGGTTCTCAGAGCTCCCTGAGCAGAGAGCTGCAGACTGTCAGTCACTGCTCAGTGCTCTGCTCCCTCCTCACTCATTGGAGTGCTGGGCTGTGGAGGGGGCTGTGGTGGCCAGCTCAGGCTCTCAGCGGCTCACTGGGAAGGCTGAGCCAGGTGCCGGTCCAGGCATGTGGGCGGATCCTAACTTCTTTTTTGCGATCTTGCCAGAGCCTGGACCGGCTCTGTGACATCAGCCGACAACAGACTTCAGCCCGCTGTCTGCTGAAAACGGGTCACAGAAAGAATTGCACTCCTGTGATCCATAGGAGAAGTACAGACAAATGAGCTTTGGCACAGCCTGACACAATGAGGAAGCGGCGTTCGCTCTAACATCCCCTATCCATATTACTCATTTTTAGGAGCCAACCCATCCATTCAGGCCAGGAGAGGAGACATCCACTTTGCTGTACATGTGACCCTCTGATCCATGTTTGTGAGTGTAACCCTTTTAACTTGAATCTAGAATTTTTGGCATTAAACAATATCACACTAAGGTAGCCTTGCGCTCTCTTGTCTTTGTGTACGTCTCCTTTAACATTCAGTTTTGGAATGAATTAAACTGAATGAAAACCACATACACTGTTAGAAATTAATGGGTTCAAAAAAAAAAAATTATCCTGCACCTTCAAATTTTCTTGTCACTGTGGTGGAAAACAAATGTTGATTTAACACCACTAATGATTAGCAAAAAGAACAAATGTTCTTACAACGCTCTTGCAATAAAAAATGTTGAATGAATATCTACTAGCATATACCTAGCTTTAGAGAAAAGTCTTCAGGGGACCAGTTGCACAGATGGAAGAAACCCGCTGGGGTGAGGAATAAAGTAAGTATACACCTTATTTCACTACTGTTATGCTGGCCATACACTATACGAAAAATCGGCCGAATTTCGGTCATTTAGACAGTTCGTTCGTTTTTCAGCCAGTTAATGGGCACAAAATTGATAATTATTAGGACATTTTTGAGCCGAAAAAACGAAGGACAAGTTTGGAAATTTTCTGACGAACTAACGATAAATTGAAAGGTTAATGTGTTTCCCATCCGAGCTGTCTGCACTAAGTATATGTAAAAAACACGCAAAAAATGCATTTATTTATGTCCACTGAATAATTTATTGGTCATTACATGATGGCACTATTGCTTGCGCTCCCCGCCAAATGTTCATATTTTGAAAATGGGTTCGGCCAATTTTATGTATAGTGTATGGCCAACATTAGACTTAATGAGCTTTTAACCCTTGCAGTGTGGGAGGAGGCATTGTAAGGACAATCCTTTCTGCCTGGAGTTAGACTCTAAAGTAATAGAATATTACAAATATCACCCAAATCGTCCTCTCCGCTCCTCTCAAGACCTCCTGCTTTCAAGCTCTCTCATCTCCTCCTCCCATGCTCGTCTCCAGGATTTCTCCAGAGCCTCTCCCATCCTCTGGAACTCGCTACCTCCATCTATCCGGCTAGCCCCTACTCTTGCTACCTTCAGGCAATCCCTGAAAACTCATCTCTTCAGGAAAGCCTATCACGTCTCCAACTAATCTCCTACCACTTCCACCAGCTCATTCCCCACAGTTACAACCTTTTGTACCACCTGCCCCACCCTATTAGATTGTAAGCTCTTCTGAGCAGGGCCCTCTTAATCCTATTGTATTGTATTATATTATAACTGTATTGTCTCCCTTTTATATTGTAAAGCGCTGCGTAAACTGTTGGCGCTATATAAATCCTGAATAATAATAATAATAATAATAATAATAATAAAGTATATCTTTAGCCAAAACGTTTATAATTTTAGATAGGGAAGGGTTAAATCCCCTGCCATGTTGTGTTTTGTTTTTTTTTGTTTTTTTTTTTTTGCTATGTGGGTACCATTGGGAAAAGTTCCAATCAATTCCTGTCTCAGAGAAATAACAGAAAGTGAGAAGAAATCTCACAATGTAAAAGAACTCCCCCTGTTATGCCCCGTACACACGGTCGGATTTTCCGATGGAAAATGTCCGATCGGAGCATGTTGTCGGAAATTCCGACCGTGTGTAGGCTCCATCGGACATTTTCCATCGGATTTTCCAACACACAAAGTTGGAGAGCAGGAGATAAAATTTTCCGACAACAAAATCCGTTGTCGGAAATTCCGATCGTGTGTACACAAATCCGACGGACAAAGTGCCACGCATGCTCAGAATAAATAAAGAGATGAAAGCTATTGGCCACTGCCCCGTTTATAGTCCCGACGTACATGTTTTACGTCACCGCGTTTAAAACGATCAGATTTTCCGACAACTTTGTGTGACCGTGTGTATGCAAGACAAGTTTGAGCCAACATCCGTCGGAAAAAATCCTAGGATTTTGTTGTCGGAATGTCCGAACAAAGTCCGACCGTGTGTACGGGGCATTAGACTGTAAAAAACCTCACCTAATCTCCCTCTCAATACAGCAATGTGCACGGGAGCCTCAGCTGTCCCGGGACTCCCAGTCCTCATTGGCTGAGCCAGCAGCGGCAGTCATTGGCAAATGGGGAGAGGCCGGCAGGGGCCGGGCCAAGCAGCTGCTTCATGTGTCTTATGGACGCATAGAGCAGGACTTGAGAGCGAGCACACACCAGTGCCCCCATAGCAAGTGGCTTGCCCTGAGGGCACTGGTCAAGGGAGAGGAGCCAGGAGTGATGGCGGGGGACCCAAGAAGAAAAGGTGCAGGGCTGCTCTCTGCAAAACCATTGCACCGAGCAGGTAAGTATGACATGTTTGTTATTTAAAAACCAAAAAAAAAGCTGAACCTTTAACGCCACTTTAAGTTGCCTTAAAGTGGTAGTTAAGTCTTGACATCGAAAAAAAAAAAAAAAAATCTGGTCCCTGCAGGTTAATGTCATAATGTGCTAGTATACACCGCATACTAGCACATTATGAAAGACTTACCTTAAAACAGAGCCCTCCAGCGGCATGCTGTCACCACTGACCATCTTCACCCGGTCTTCCAGGGGCTTGAATGGTTGAGCCGCAATGACGGTGGCTGCACAGCTACATAGTTACATAGATAGTAAGGTTGAATAAAGACACCAGTCCAACCTGAGTGAGTGTAGGTGGGGGTCTACAGTTGTCCCTATCCCTGTATATTGTGTCTCATTAAGATGCTCATCTATTATGTTATTATTTTATGGTACCCATATAACACTGTCAATTTTACACAGCGCTCCGCACATACATTGCACACTCACATCGGTCCCTACTCTAAAGAAGCCCACAACCCAAGGTCCCCAACTCACATTCATATACTAGGGTCAATTATGGACAGAAGCCAATTAACCTACCAACATGTCTTTGGAGTATGGGAGGAAACCCACGCAGGCACAGGGAGAACATGCAAACTGCAGGCTGGTAGTGTCGTGGCTGGGATTTGAATCAGTGAGCCTTTTTACTGCTAGGCAAGAGTGCTACCCACTACACCACCTTGCCGCCATTCTCAATGGAAAGCATGCCATCCATTGAGGGCACAGTGTGCATTCACCGTTAACATCACTGCCTGCTGCACATGGAAATATCTACTAAATGGGGCAGATTTAGCAGATATTCACTATACCTACAGGTAAGCCTTATTATAGGCTTATCAATAGGTACAAGATAAAAAGTGGAGTTTACCATCGCTTTAACAACCTGTAAAAACGCCTCAAAAACACATGTACATGCATTTTTGGTACATCTCCATTGCACGGGACCCTTTTCTAAAACTGCACTGTGCTTTGTTGCATTGATGTGAACGAGCACCAGAGAGAATAATGTGATTTACATTGTTCTGTGATCCTGTGAACGCAATTTGCATCTAAAATCACTCAAACCAGGGCTTACTGTCTAGTTGCGATACTAAATATATTTTGAATTTTGCATATAAAAAAAATAATTTCTACACCTTAATATCTAAGCCACACAAAGGGTTCTGATTTTCTGCAACCGAATAGAAAATAGTGAGACCAATTCTTAAGAAGTAGGAATTGCACAATTCATTGCACAATTTAAAATTCCTGTTAAGTGTTGTGGCCTCCCTCTGGTGTTTTGTACTGTGACACACCCCTCCCGGCCAAAATTTCCCATTGTGGTTTGTACATTGATTATTTTATATTGGCCAGATATGTTCATACTAAAACGAACCTTCTCATCCTCTCAATACCTGCTCTCATGTGTAAGGTGAAGAAAGGTCCAGAAGTATGTGTCCCCTCTCCCTTTCCTTGCCATCTTTTTCCTGGCCCTGGGCTATCTTCTTGCTGTAAGGGTCTTGAAGGCAGAATGATTGATTTGTAAGTTCAGTACAGGGGGTGACTGAACAATACTCCCGGACGAGACATGGGGGTGTTTGATTTGCACTCGGCTGGTTAATAGGATGACTGTCACTATTTGGAAAGCAGGAGAGCTGCAAAGAGAATCTATATGTGTGGGAAGAGACATGGGATGTGGGGGGAACTCCCACCAAAAAAAAAGCTGAACCTTTAACACCACTTTAAGTAGCCTTAAAGTGGTAGTAAAGTCTTGACATAGAAAAAAAAAAAATCTGGTCCCTGCAGGTTAACGTCATAATGTGCTAGTATGCATCGCATACTAGCACATTATGAAAGACTTACCTTAAAACAGAGCCCTCCAGAGGCATGCTGTCACCACTGACCATCTTCACCCGGTCTTCCAGGGGCTTGAATGGCCGAGCTGCAAAGCTACATAGTTACATAGATAGTAAGGTTGAATAAAGACACCAGTCCAACCTGAGTGAGTGTAGGTGCGGATCTACAATTGTCCCTAACTCTGTGCATTGTGTCTCATTAAGATACTCATCTATTATATTATTATTTTATAGCACCGTCAATTTTACACAGCACTCCACACATACATTGCACACTCACATCGGTCCCTTCTCTAAAGAAGCCCACAACCCAAGGTCCCCAACTCACATTCATATACTAGGGTCAATTTTGGACAGAAGCCAATTAACCTACCAACATGTCTTTGGAGTGTGGGAGGAAACCCACGCAGGCACAGGGAGAACATGCAAACTGCAGGCTGGTAGTGTCGTGGCTGGGATTTGAATTAGTGAGCCTTTTTACTGCTAGGCATGACTGTAGGATAACAGATGTAATTA
The DNA here is from genome assembly GCF_042186555.1 of Aquarana catesbeiana. NCBI lineage: Eukaryota > Metazoa > Chordata > Amphibia > Anura > Ranidae > Aquarana > Aquarana catesbeiana. The sequence goes on from NC_133328.1 coordinate 70,647,044, forward strand.
ACATGCCCTTCTGCCACCACTAAAAACCCTTACCCCAATAATTCAGACCACACCGATATTGGTGTATAAAAGGCCGTAGCAGCCTATTTTATTTAAACAAATATACCTTAGAATATCAACACTATGGATATAAAACATATCCAACATAAAACAGCAAAACAACAACATCTGTTAAACAACCTGTCTAATTTCTCAAGCGTTGGTCTGAGCAATATCTTCATAATCATCAGTGTCCAATAACAAAAACTTACCCTGCGGTCCCATCAAATTTGTCACATAGGCCTCAAGCCGACAAGCTGGCTCAGAGACTACCAATGACCGCAGAGCCCCATTATCACTTCCCGGTTAACCTCCATTAACCGGGAACCACCATCATGAGCCATATCAACGCTGGCTCCCAAAAAAACTCTTACTTTTTGCCATCTTTTTTCTCTTGCCCAGACCAACGCCCGCCCCTGCCACGACATATCTGCGACCATCACCTGTAGAAGAAACAATACAATACCCTACATCCTAACAATACTTTACCAATATATGGGAGGGTGGGCGGGAACTTTCTTCAGGAAAACTGTTACTCCCCCCAGGGCGGGAGGAACTTATAAAGACCCTCCTAGTGCCTCCCCCTCGGTTAACTAATATACACTCCCCCTCTGTGTTAACTCCACTGCTGCCACAGTCATGTACTCCCTCCACCTATGCATTACATGCTGTGTTCCGGTCCTTTCTTGACTGTAGGATAACAGATGTAATTAACATGCCCTTCTGCCACCACTAAAAACCCTTACCCCAATAATTCAGACCACACCGATATTGGAGTATAAAAGGCCGTAGCAGCCTATTTTATTTAAACAAATATACCTTAGAATATCAACACTATGGATATAAAACATATCCAACATAAAACAGCAAAACAACAACATCTGTTAAACAACCTGTCTAATTTCTCAAGCGTTGGTCTGAGCAATATCTTCATAATCATCAGTGTCCAATAACAAAAACTTACCCTGCGGTCCCATCAAATTTGTCACATAGGCCTCAAGCCGACAAGCTGGCTCAGAGACTACCAATGACCGCAGAGCCCCATTATCACTTCCCGGTTAACCTCCATTAACCGGGAACCACCATCATGAGCCATATCAACGCTGGCTCCCAAAAAAACTCTTACTTTTTGCCATCTTTTTTCTCTTGCCCAGACCAACGCCCGCCACAGCACACGAGAATAAAACCTTATTCTTGTGTGCCCCTCCACACCCGAAGTGCTCGCTGTATGCCATCTTGTAAACCTAAGGCCCACAAGTCTATACCCACTTCGTTCAAGTGAACCCCATCAGACCTTAAATACCTCCAGGTTTCAAACTCAAGTTCAAGGTGTCTCACCGTTAAACCACCATTATTAATCACAAACTTGCTCACTTCTCTGTTTATTTTTCTCCGTGCCCTGTGCACACCTTCTACCGACCTAGCCATCCTCCATGATGTCTGCGCCACCATGTCGGACCAGACAATCACCATCTTAGGAAAAGCTTCCTTCAACTGCCAAACGTCCTACTTTATGTCCCGTTTAATGTCTACCATGGCCCTAACGCACAAGTCATTGCCGCCTAAATGAATAACTAATACGTCCGGCGACCTATCTCGTTGTGCATACCGATGAACCTCAGCAACCAACCTTCCCCACAATATGCCGGGGAACCCTAACCACTTGATACATGCCTCCCGTTTGCTGAAACCCAATTGCCTACCCTCAAAAACGTGCATCACCTCTCCGTGCCCCCCAGGGCATGTAAGAATGGCCCATGATCCAGACCATCCTCAGCAACGAATCTGAAACAGAAGAAAAGAAAAACAACCGAACAATAAAAAAAACAAACTCCTATATTCCACCTTCTTTACCACATCCCCATAACAGTAATCCCATAACAGAGATCCCATAACAGAGATCCCATAACATAAATCCCATAACAGAGATCCCATAACAGAGATCCCATAACAGTGATCCCATAACAGAGATCCCATAACAGTGATCCCATAACAGAGATCCCATAACAGTGATCCCATAACAGAGATACCATAACAGAGATACCATAACAGTGATCCCATAACAGAGATCCCATAACGGTGCATGCATACCGTTTCTGACTGCTTCCGTAGCTGCTCCTATCCTAAACGAATAGGACAAGAAATCCTTCTCATCCAGGCCCAAACCCCGTATGCATTTTGTAAAGACTGCCGCAAATTGAAATCTAGATAAAATTTCACCACTTAAATGTACCAAAAAGGGGGCCCGGTTGTTCTGAACGAACTTTTAAAAAATTCCCGAACTGCTTCTACCGGGCATAATTGTGATCCCTTCACTGGGTAAACTTGCACCAGTCTTCCTTTTCCCAGCTGATCGGTCTTAGATTTCCGTAACCCCAACTTTAACCCCTCCGCTCCATACTGTACATCATGATAACCCAGCCCCCCTTTCACTTTCCTAGAAGGGCTGACTAATACCCCGATCATGACTTCCTATAGCCCTTCATAGCCTGCCTTACCCAAAATCCTTAGCAAAGTCCACCTGTCCTTGTAATTTAAACAGAAAAGCCAAACCCGCAACCGTCTTATTTACCACGACGCAGACACGCCTTCCTCCATTTTTCTGGCAATGTAATAAATCAACAACAACCTCACTTCTCGCCCCACCGGCTCCTCCCCTATTCCTTGAACAAACCCCATCCATTCGTTCCATACTTTAGAGTACGCTGCCCATGTAGACCCACTCACCGACTTCCTTATCCATCCCGCGATGAGGCCAATGCTATCCCCCACAGCCATTCGGGACAAGGTACTCCTTGCTGCTCCGCCTCCGGCGCCAACTCCCGAAAACTGTCCCACTGAAAGTGATACAACGCATCAGCTATCACATTTTCCACCCCTGGTAAGTGTACCGCATGAATGAAAACATTCAACTGCAGACAGCGCAATACTAAGTGTTGCAATAACCTGATCACTGGCGTGGATGATGCCGTAATCCCGTTGATAACTTGCACCACCCCCAAATTGTCCCCATGGAAACGCACCTTCTGATCCCTGAATGATGTTCCCCACAGCTCCACTGCCAGCACTACCGGAAACAACTCCAGCAGCACCAGATTCTTCGTGAATCCTGCCTCCACCCATGCTTGGGGCCATGGTCCTGCACTCCATTGTCCCTGAAAAAATGCCCCAAAACCTGTGGAACCTGCGGCATCCGTGAATAGTTCCAGGTCAAAGTTGCTGACTGGACCAGACATCCACAGTGCCCTACCGTTAAAAGCTTCCAAAACATATACCACACTCTCAAATCTGCCCTGTGCGTTTCTCTTAATCGCACGAAATGTCACGGTGATTTTATTCCACTCGTGCTAGACGCAAGCCTGCGACTAAACACCCTCCCCATCGGTAATATGCGGCGTGCAAAATTCAGCTTGCCCAATACTGACTGTAGTGTCCTTAACTGCACTTTCTTTAAACCTAAAAGCCCTGCAATTTCTCTCTTCAGATCTTCCAGCTTATCGTCCGGCAGCCTGCATTCCATTGCGTCCGAATCTATGACAATGCCCAAAAAAAAAACTGGATGACCGTTCACGGTCCCTCCGTCTTATCAGCAGCCAATGGAATGCCAAATCTATCTGCGATGTGCTCCAGCGTGGCTAACAGCACCACACAAATCCTGGAGGCCGCCGGACCTATACAAAGAAAAATCGTCTAGGTAATGAATAACAGAATTCACCCCCGACACCTCCCGCACAACCCATTCCACGAAGGAGCTAAAGTGTCCAAATATCGCGCACGATATTGAGCAGCCCATGGGTAAGCAATTGTCCACGTAGAATTCATTGTTCCAATGACAACCTAGTAGCCTAAAACTATCCTGGTGCACCGGCAGTAGTCTGAAAGCAGATTCCACATCCGCTTTCGCCATCAGGGCCCCCTAACCGTAACAACGGACCCATCCCACTGCCGCGTCGAATGAAGTATAGGTCACGGAGCACGCCCCCTGATCTATAGCATCGTTCACTGACCCCCCTTTTGGGAAAGATAGGTGATGAATTAGCCTAAATTTACCTGGTTCCTTTTTTTTTTTTGGTACCACCCCCAGCGGCGAGACCACCAGATCGTCAAACGGCGCCGCTGGAAATGGGCCACCCATCCGCCCCAATGCAACTTCCTTCCTTAGCTTCTCCAAAAACACATCCGGATGTTGCATTGCTGACCGCAAATTGCGTGGAACCGGTGGAATCACCGTCAACTCGCATGGGATCTTAAAGCCAACCGAAAAAACCTACCTCCAACAATTGAGCTGCTGCCCTGTCCGGATACCTACCTAGAAACGGTCGCATCCTTTCCACCTTCACTGGGGTCCTCCCTTTTGTTTGCAGTCTCTCCTGTACGTGCTTTTCCCTGCTTGGAACCTCTGGACAGGGGTGAGATCCCCCCGCCCTGAACACTCGTGTTTATACTTACATGCGACTCCAACCTGCATGTCCCGGTGTTGTATTGCCAACAAATCCCTTTTCTATTTCCGCCCGAATGTCCCTGGGACGAAGGTCCACCGCCCCCCCCCTGAAAAAACTGATTGGGGGCCCTCGCCGTCGTCATCAATTTCATCCAGAAGCTGATGTCTTTGTGATCCCAACGCAGAGCCGGCCTGACCACCCTCCGTTGTCGGAATTGTTCGTCATACCTCAACCATGCTGTTCCCCCATAAACTCTGTACGCCTCACCAAATAGCATCTTGATAACAAAACAGTGCCGAACAATGCTCGGGTTGTTTTTCCCCTATCACACTTGCCATAATCGCAAACGCTTGCAACCAGTTAGCAAACGTTCTAGGGATCAAACAATATCTCCTCTTCTCCTCATCCTCCTTCTTAGAGCCCTGCGGCTTAACTCTATCAAGATTAAATTTTTCCAATGGTAGCAGTGAAAAAATTTCCACATACTCACCTTTTCACAGTTTTTCACGCACTTCTTGTTTTAAGTGCGACCCTAACGGTCCCTCATAGCAAACATAGACCTCGCATTTTGCCGCGTCAGCCAACCTTGTTATGTCCTGCCTGCCAGCTGCCTCCGCTGATTTTTCCGTCCCTTCCGCGGCCCCACTCACTGTCACCGCTGGGCTGGGCAATGCGACTGCGGCCTGCACCACCGGCCCTCCACTTTTTTCTGCTCCACCTGCAACCCCCGGCGGAACCCATGCCGCCGCCGGACCCGTGCGACCCTTTTCCGCCGCTTCAAAGCGCTGTAAGAGCTCTTTTATGCCTGCCAAGAAAAACCCCCTAAGCCAGAGGCCCCCCGTTTGTGTCATTCACTCTGCCAGCTTCACTCACACCTGCAACCCCCAGCCCCCCACTACTCGGCAGACCTGCAACAGAAATCATGACATTACGCTCACCAGGCTGCACAGGCGTAGCCTCATCAGCCGGACTTCTGTTCTCCACCGCTGTTGTCCTCCTGGAGGGGGGGGGGGCGCCTCTTCCTCTGACCCGGACCGCTCATCCTCCCCAATGCACTCTCCTTCTTCCTCCTCAGCCGATGAATGCCCACCCGGCCTGGACACCAGGTTGCCGTGGAAACCGCGGCCGTACACCCCCGCCTCCACGTATCCCATCTGCCTGTCGTTTTTTGCTGTACCTTGCCCGGACCGGTGTTGGGAACCACAGTCCTGCCGTCAGGTACTATCGCTGCTCTACCCGGCCGTCCTCTCTCGCTTCTACTGCGATCCCCTGCCATGGAACCAGAAGGCCCAGGGATCTCTCCTCGTGCACCGCTGCGCACATCCGACTCCCTAACTCTGGGGGCGGGGCTAACGCTTCTCTCCACTCTGGCTGTGCTAGGCCGCTGCGCCGCTCCCGCTCCATCCCGCTGACCGCCATTCGGTCCACCCTCGGTTCTCCCCCGTCCCTCCCGTTCGCTTGCCACTCTCTTTGGCGGCGGGCCTGCTGAGGGACCGGAGTGAGTCCCAGGCTGCAGCTGTTCAGGGGACAACCTCTCTGGGGGCCGCGACCGCCGAGTCCTAGTGTCGCTCGTTACCCCCCTGCTAGATGCAGGCTCTGTTCCCCTCACTGCTTCCTCTAAGGTGTCCTGGAGCCAGGCTGCCCCTCTCACCATTGCTTCTACTCTCATCTGCTCCATCAGGCGCTCCAGGTCAGCCATGCTGCTCTTCAGGGAACTTTCTTCAGGAAAACTGTTACTCCCCCCAGGGCGGGAGGAACTTATAAAGACCCTCCTAGTGCCTCCCCCTCGGTTAACTAATATACACTCCCCCTCTGTGTTAACTCCACTGCTGCCACAGTCATGTACTCCCTCCACCTATGCATTACATGCTGTGTTCCGGTCCTTTCTAGAGTGCTACCCACTACACCACCTTGCCGCCATTCTTAATGGAAAGCATGCCATCCATTGAGGGCACAGTGTGCATTCACCGTTAACATCACTGCCTGCTGCACATGGAAATATCTACTAAATGGGGCAGATTTAGCAGATATTCACTATACCTACAGGTAAGCCTTATTATAGGCTTATCAATAGGTACAAGATAAAAAGTGGAGTTTACCATCGCTTTAACAACCTGTAAAAACGCCTCAAAAACACATGTACATGCATTTTTGGTACATCTCCATTGCACGGGACCCTTTTCTAAAACTGCACTGTGCTGTGTTGCACTGATGTGAACGAGCACCATAGAGAATAATGTGATTTACATTGTTCTGTGATCCTGTGAACGCAATTTGCATCTAAAATCACTCAAACCAGGGCTTACTGTCTAGTTGCGATACTAAATACATTTTGAATTTTGTATATAAAAAAAATAATTTCTACACCTTAATATCTAAGCCACACAAAGGGTTCTGATTTTCTGCAACCGAATAGAAAATAGTGAGACCAATTCTTAAGAAGTAGGAATTGCACAATTCATTGCACAATTTAAAATTCCTGTTAAGTGTTGTGGCCTCCCTCTGGTGTTTTGTACTGTGACACACCCCTCCCGGCCAAAATTTCCCATTGTGGTTTGTACATTGATTATTTTATATTGGCCAGATATGTTCATACTAAAACGAACCTTCTCATCCTCTCAATACCTGCTCTCATGTGTAAGGTGAAGAAAGGTCCAGAAGTATGTGTCCCCTCTCCCTTTCCTTGCCATCTTTTTCCTGGCCCTGGGCTATCTTCTTGCTGTAAGGGTCTTGAAGGCAGAATGATTGATTTGTAAGTTCAGTACAGGGGGTGACTGAACAATACTCCCGGACGAGACATGGGGGTGTTTGATTTGCACTCGGCTGGTTAATAGGATAACTGTCACTATTTGGAAAGCAGGAGAGCTGCAAAGAGAATCTATATGTGTGGGAAGAGACATGGGATGTGGGGGGAACTCCCACCAAAAAAAAAGCTGAACCTTTAACACCACTTTAAGTAGCCTTAAAGTGGTAGTAAAGTCTTGACATAGAAAAAAAAAAATCTGGTCCCTGCAGGTTAACGTCATAATGTGCTAGTATGCATCGCATACTAGCACATTATGAAAGACTTACCTTAAAACAGAGCCCTCCAGAGGCATGCTGTCACCACTGACCATCTTCACCCGGTCTTCCAGGGGCTTGAATGGCCGAGCTGCAAAGCTACATAGTTACATAGATAGTAAGGTTGAATAAAGACACCAGTTCAACCTGAGTGAGTGTAGGTGCGGATCTACAATTGTCCCTATCTCTGTACATTGTGTCTCATTAAGATACTCATCTATTATATTATTATTTTATAGCACCGTCAATTTTACACAGCACTCCACACATACATTGCACACTCACATCGGTCCCTTCTCTAAAGGAGCCCACAATCCAAGGTCCCCAACTCACATTCATATACTAGGGCCTATTTTGGACAGAAGCTAATTAACCTACCAACATGTCTTTGAAGTGTGGGAGGGAACCGGAGTACCCGGAGGAATCCCACGCAGGCACAGGGTGAACATGCAAACTGCAGGCTGGTAGCGTAGTTGGGATTTGAACCAGTGAGCCTTTTTACTGCTAGGCAAGAGTGCTACCCACTACACCACCTTGCCGTCATTCTTAGTGGAAAGCATGCCGTCCATTGAGGGCACAGTGCGCATTCACCGGTAACATTACTGCCTGCTACACATGGAAATATCTACTAAATGGTGCAGATTTAGCAGATATTCACTATACCTACAGGTAAGACTTATTATAGGCTTATCAATAGGTAAAAGATAAAAAGTGGAGTTTACTACCACTTTAACAACCTGTAAAAACACCTCAAAAACACATGTACATGCATTTTTTTGGTACATCTCCATTGCACAGGACCCTTTTCTAAAACTGCACTGTGCTGTGTTGCATTGATGTGAACAGGCACCACAGAGAATAATGTGATTTACATTGTTCTGTGATCCCGTGAAACTCAATTTGCATCTAAAATCACACAAACCAGGGCTTACTGTCTAGTTGCGATACTAAATATATTTAGAATTTTGCATATAAAAAAATAATTTCTACACCTTAATATCTAAGCCACACAAAGGGTTCTGATCTTCTGCAACCGAATAGAAAATAGTGAGACCAATTCTTAAAAAGTAGGAATTGCACAATTCATTGCACAATTTAAAATTCCTGTTAAGTGTTGTGGCGTTCTTCTGGTGTTTTGTACTGTGACTCACCCCTCCCGGCCAAAATTTCCCATTGTGGTTTGTACATTGATTGTTTTATACTGGCCAGATATGTTTATACTGAAAGGAACCTTCTCATCCTCTTGATACCTGCTCTCATTTGTAAGGTGAAGAAAGGTCCAAGACGTATGTGTCCCCTCTCCCTTTCCTTGCCATCTTTTTCCTAGCCCTGAGCTATCTTCTTGCTGTAAGGGTCTTGAAGGCAGAATGACTGATTTGTAAGTTCAGTACAGGGGGTGACTGAACAATACTCCTGGACCAGACATGGGGGTGTTTGATTTGCACTCGGCTAGTTAATAGGATGACTGTCACTATTTGGAAAGCAGGAGAGCTGCAAAGAGAATCTATATGTGTGGGAAGAGACATGGGATGTGGGGGGAACTCCAGCTGTGTGACTTCAAGACACACATACCAGCATAAAAATCAGCATTTTGACTAAAATAGGACAAAGCAACAGGTTTAGCTAACATGTATCCAAACTCTAAATACAAAAAATATGTATATTTTGCAGTTTACCAGCCCTTAGATGTGATCACTGCATTTATTTTTCTTTTTAACCAGGTTATCCTGCCAGTAGCACATTTTCTGTCCTGGAGTAACAACACTTACTCTGTGTACTGTACCTATGGGAAATAACGTTGTCCCCTTAGGACAGGAGGTGTGTTAGGTCTACAGAACACCTACACCTCCACTCATTTCCTTATCATAGTGGGAAGTGTTCTGTAATTCACAGAGATAACCTGTGCAGAATTGATAACACTGCTTAAGTTCATTCTTCTGGGTCCACATGACTAGGGTTGATGTCATCAAACCCTTATACAAAAGACTGCTATGCCCCCATCCAACTATAATATTTTATACCCTTAATAATCAGACCACACACCGTTCCAGAGTAAAAAGGTGGCCATGGCAGCCATTTATTAACATGTAACAAACTTATAACAAACATTCTTTTAAAACAGAAACATATTAAAGTTTGATGATCTTTGAAGGTATCGTCAACCTCAACTCTAACTTTTAGTATCGGCTGAAACACTTAAGGATCCTCAGTTGCAACACACTCTGAATCAGGGACAATCACAACTCTCCACAGAGACCTCCATGTTTGAAATTCCCAGATATCCACCAGTTAACTGATATTCAACAGAAGACGCCATACCAAAGATGGGCCCCTAGGATCTAATAGCACTGACATTATTTAAACACATGCAATGACTCCAACCACCAGGCCACCATGACCTCTGAACTTTCCAAAGACCAAGAAAAATGTCAGGGTGGGAGGGTGGGAAGTTGCTTCAGCCAAATCAAAACTGACTCCAAATCTCTCCTCCTTTTCTTTGCTGCCTTTGAAGCCCCTCATTTACCTGGGTCCCACCTGTAGGCAGGTGCAGTCTCTCAAAGACTTCAACCAATACAAATCTGCCCTCCAAAAATACTATTCTTTCCTCCACACTGACAAGCAAACCTATTTTACAACTCTCATTAACACCTTTTCATCCAGTCCCCGTAAACTCTTCTCTACCTTCAACTCTCTACTTTGTCCTCCACCGCCTCCACCACTGACTTACTCACTGCCCAGGAGATCGCTAATCACTTCAAAAACAAGATTGATACAATCCGTGATGAAATCTCCACTCTACAGGTATCTCCCCTAGCTAAGACCCCATGTCAACAGGTACAACTGACACTCCCCCTATTCAAATCTGCTACTACAGACGAAGTCCCCTGGACCCTATTCCCTCTCAAATGCTACGGTCGCCCTCTGACCCCATCCTACACTCTCTAACCCACATCTTCAATCTCTCTAGGCATGTGCATTTCGTTTCGTTCCGAATCGAAATTCGGACGAATTTTTCATTATTCGGAAATTCGGATGCATCCGAATTTCCGAATGACAAAAGTAAAGAATTTAAACGAATCCGAAAAAAAAAACGAACGAATTCGAATCGAATTCGAAAACATATTCGATTCGAATTCGAAAACATATTCGAATCGAATTCGAAAACATATTCGAATCGAATTCGAAAACATAATCAAATAAAAAAAAAATAGAAAATGTTTTTCTAAAAAAAACAATAAGGTAGAATATAAAATAATAAAGCAATAGAATATGTTTTCTATTCAAATTCGAATTCATTCTATACGAAATTCCACTTTCAGAAGCCATCTTCCGAAATTCGAATTTCGTATAGAATGAATTCAAATTCGAATAGAAAAGTTTAGAATAGAATAGAAAAGAATAGTATAGAAAAACAATGAAACAGAATAGAAAATTATATATATATATATATATATATATATATATATATATATATATATATAAACATCTTCCAAAATTCGAATTTCATATAGACCGAAATCAAATTTGAATGTAAAAGATTAGAATAGAATAGAAAATAATAGAAAAGAATAGACTAGAAAAACAATAGAACAGAATAGAAGAAAATATAATATATATATTATATTTTCTTCTATTCTGTTCTATTGTTTTTATAGTCTATACGTTTCTATTATTTTCTGTTCTAATTTTTTCTATTCAAATTCGAATTCATTCTATACGAAATTCAAACTTCAGAAGCCATGTTCCGAAATTTGAATTTCGTATAGAATGAATTCGAATTTGAATTGAAAATACTATTATAGAATATAAAATAATAGAAAAGAAAAGCATAAAAAAACAATAGAAGAGAATAATAAAAAAAATATATATATATATATATATATATATATATATATATATATAAATTTTTTTTATTATTCTCTTCTATTGTTTTTTTATGCTTTTCTTTTCTATTATTTTATATTCTATAATAGTATTTTCAATTCAAGTTCAAATTCATTCTATACGAAATTCGAATTTCGGAACATGGCTTCTAAAGTTTGAATTTCGTATAAAATGAATTCGAATTTGAATAGAAAAAATTAGAACAGAAAATAATAGAAACGTATAGACTATAAAAACAATAGAACAGAATAGAAGAAAATATAATATATATATTATATTTTCTTCTATTCTGTTCTATTGCTTTTCTAGTCTATTCTTTTCTATTATTTTCTATTCTATTCTAATCTTTTACATTCAAATTTGATTTCGGTCTATATGAAATTCGAATTTTGGAAGATGTTTATATATATATATATATATATATATATATAATTTTCTATTCTGTTTCATTGTTTTTCTATGCTATTCTTTTCTATTCTATTCTAAACTTTTCTATTCGAATTTGAATTCATTCTATACGAAATTCGAATTTCGGAAGATGACTTCTGAAAGTGGAATTTCGTATAGAATGAATTCGAATTTGAATAGAAAAGATTAGAATAGAAAATAATAGACTAGACAAACAATAGAACAGAACAGAATAAAATATAATATATATAATTTATTCTATTCTGTTCTATTGTTTTTCTAGTCTTTTCTCTTCTACTCTATTCTAATCTTTTCTATTCAAATTCAAATTCATTTTATAAGAAATTCAAATTTCGGAAGATGGTTTTATATATATATATATATATATATATATATATATATATATATATATATATATATATGTGTGTGTGTGTATATGTATAATATATATATATATATATATATATATATATATATATATATATAAAACCATCTTCCGAAATTTGAATTTCTTATAAAATGAATTCGAATTTGAATAGAAAAGATTAGAACAGAGTAGAAGAGAAAAGACTAGAAAAACAATAGAACAGAATACAAAAAATTATATATATTATATTTTATTCTGTTCTATTGTTTGTCTAGTCTATTATTTTCTATTCTAATCTTTTCTATTCAAATTCGAATTCATTCTATACGAAATTCCACTTTCAGAAGCCATCTTCCGAAATTCGAATTTCGTATAGAATGAATTCAAATTCGAATAGAAAAGTTAAGAATAGAATAGAAAAGAATAGCATAAAAAAACAATGAAACAGAATAGAAAATTTTATATATATATATATATATATATATATATATATATATATATATATATATATTATATATATATAAAACATCTTCCAAAATTCGAATTTCATATAGACCGAAATCAAATTTGAATATAAAAGATGAGAATAGAATAGAAAAGAATAGACTAGAAAAACAATAGAACAGAATAGAAGAAAATATAATATATAATATATATATATATTATATTTTCTTCTATTCTGTTCTATTGTTTTTCTAGTCTTTTCTATTATTTTCTGTTCTAATCTTTTCTATTCAAATTCGAATTCATTCTATAAGAAATTCAAACTTCAGAAGCCATGTTCCGAAATTCGAATTTCGTATAGAATGAATTTGAATTGAAAAGACTATTATAGAATATAAAATAATAGAAAAGAAAAGCATAAAAAAACAATAGAAGAGAATAATACAAAAAAAATTACCGTATTTATAACACGCACAGGCGTATAACACGCACCCCAAGTTTAGGAGGGATTTTTAAGGAAAAAAAAACTTTTAGGAGGGAAGTTTAAGGGAAAAAAACTTACATTTAAATGCCCATCATTGCAGCCTTCTCAGTGCAGCCTTGCCCCAGTGCAGCCATGTCAGCGCAGCCTTGTCAGTGCAGCCTTGTCAGTGCAGCCTTGTCAGTGCAGCCTTCCCAGTGTCCATTGCAGCCTTATCCCAGTGCAGCCTTGCCCCAGTGCAGCCTTGCCCCAGTGCAGCCTTGCAGCTCGCAGTTTGAAAATCCTGTGATCCCCTGCGATCCTGAGCTTCAAAATCGCCGACTGCGATTTGAAAATGGTGCCGCCGGCGCCAAAATACACAGAGCCAGTCCTCGGCTCTTCTCGGCGGCTCTCGTTCACTTTCGGCTCCACTCGTAGTCCCGCCCGGGATGGGCGTGACTGTGAGCGGAGCTATCCGAACCTAGCCGAGTACACTCGGCTAGGTTCGGGCGGCGCTCGAGTGAAGCCGAAAGTGGCCGAGAAGAGCCGAGGACCGGCTCTGTGTATTTCAGCGCCATTTTCAAATCGCGGTCGGCGATTTTGAAGATCTGTCAGCTCAGGATCGCAAGGGATCGGCGTATAACACGCACCCATGATTTTCCCCTGATTTTAAGGGGAAAAAAGTGCGTGTTATATGCCGATAAATACGGTATATATATTTATATATATTTTTTTTATTTTTATTTTTTTTCTATGCTGGTCTATTGTTTTTCTATTCTTTTCTATTCTTTTCTATTTTATTCTAATCTTTTCTATTTGAATGCGAAATCATTCTATACGAAATTTGAATTTCCGAAAATGGTTATACAGAAACAGAATGAAATAGAATGAAATCGAATTCTAATAGAAAAGACTAGAACAGAAAAACAATAGAACAGAATAGAAAAAAAAAAAAAAAAAAAAAAAAAAAAAAAAATATATATATATATATATATATATATAGACACACATCTTCCAAAATTGGAATTTGGTACAGAATGAATTCAAATAGAAAAGATTAGAATAGAACAGAAAATAATATAAAAGAATAGCATAGAAAAACAATAGAACAGAATAGAAGAAAATATAAAATATTCTATTCTAATCTTTTCTATTCGAATTCATTCTGTACCAAATTCCAATTTCGGAAGATGATTTTATTTATATATTTATATATATATATATATATATATATATATATATATATATATATATATATATATATATATATATGTGTGTATATATATATATATATATATATATATATATATATATGTATAAAATATTTCTTTCTATTCTGTTCTATTGTTTTTCTGATCTATTCTTTTCGAATTTGATTTCATTCTATTTCTATATAACTATTTTCTGAAATTCGAATTTTGTATAGAATGAATTTGAATTCAAATAGAAAAGATCAGAATATAATAGAAAATAATAGAAAAACAATAGAACAGAATAGAAAAAATATTTTATATATATATATATATATATATATATATATATATATATATATATATATATATATATAAAACCATCTTCCAAAATTCGAATTTCGTATAAAATTAATTTGAATAGAAAAGATTAAAATAGAGTAGAAAGAATAGACTAGAAAAACAATAGAACAGAAAAGAATAAGATATAATATATATATTATATTTTATTCTGTTCTGTTCTATTGTTTTTCTAGTCTATTCTTTTCTATTCGAATTCAAATTCATTCTATACGAAATTCGAATTTCAGAAGCCATCTTCCGAAATTCGAATTTCGTATAGAATGAATTCAAATTTGAATAGAAAAGTTTAGAATAGAATAAAAAAGAATAGCATAGAAAAACAATGAAACAGAATAGAAAAAAATATAAATATATTATATTTTATTCTCTTCTGTTCTATTGTTTTTCTAGTCTATTCTATTTCTATTCTAATCTTTTCTATTCAAATTCGAATTCATTCTATACGAAATTCTAATTTTAGAAGCCATCTTCCGAAATTCGAATTTCGCATAGAATTAATTCAAATTCGAATAGAAAAGTTTAGAATAGAATAGAAAAAAATAGCATAGAAAAACAATGGAACAGAATAAAAAAAAATATAATATATATATTTAACCATCTTCCAAAATTGGAATTTGGTACAGAATGAATTTGAATTCAAATAGAAAAGCTTAGAATACAATATATTATATTTTTTTCTATTCTGATCTATTGTTTTTCTATGCTATTCTTTTATACTTTCTATTCTATCCTAATCTTTTCTATTGGAATTCGATTTCATTCTATACGAATTTCAAATTTTGCAAAATGGTTATATATAGTTTACTTTTTCAAATTCAGTTATTGTTTTTTTCGAATTTTATAGTTTTTTTCGAATGTGGTAGAAATTTTTCGAATTTGATAGTTTTTTTCGAATGTGGTAGAATTTTTTCGAATTTGATAGTTTTTTTCGAATGTGGTAGAATTTTTTCGAATTTGACAGTTTTTTTCGAATGTGGTAGAATTTTTTCGAATTTGATAGTTTTTTCGAATGTGGTAGAATTTTTTCGAATTTGATAGTTTTTTTCGAATGTGGTAGAATTTTTTCGAATTTGACAGTTTTTTTCGAATGTGTTAGAATTTTTTCGAATTTGATAGTTTTTTTCGAATACGGTCGAATTTTTTCGAATGCGGTCGAATTTTTTCGAATTCGAATACGAAACGAAACGAATTCCGAAAACGAATGTAATGAATGCAATGAATTTAACGAAACGAATTAAGTTAAATAACGAATCGAAACGAAACTAAACTAAACGAATTTTTTCATCCTGCACATGTCTAAATCTCTCCCTCACCTCTGGCATCTTCCCCAATGCTCTAAAACATGCACTGGTCACTCCCATACTTAAAAAGCCGTCCTTGGACCCTACCAATCTTAACAACCTACCCCCTATCTCCTTGCTCCCCTTTTCCTCTAAACTACTTGAGCGCCTGGTTTACAACCAACTGAGTGACCACCTCATTAAAAACAACCTTCTTGATCCCCTACAATCTGGATTTCGCGCTCAACACTCCACAGAAACTGCTCTTTTAAAACTCACAAATGACCTACTAACTGCAAAAACCAACGGACACTATTCTGTACTCCTACTTCTGGATCTTTCAGCTGCCTTTGTCACGGTTGACCACCCCCTCCTCCTCAAAAAACTTTACTCCCTCGGTCTCCGTGACTGTGCTCTTCAGTGGCTCTCATCCTACCTATCCCAACGCACATTCAGTGTCACTTACAATTCTACTTCCTCCACTCCTCTTCCCTTCTCTGTTGGGGTCCCCCAAGGTTCTGTTCTTGGACCTCTTTTATTTTCAATCTACACCTCTTCCCTGGGTCAGCCTCTCATGGCTTTCAATATCATTTCTATGCTGACGACACACAAATCTATCTCTCCACCCCTCAACTCACTCCATCAGTCTCCTCGCATCACTAACTTACTAACCGACATATCTGTATGGATGTCACACAACTTCCTCAAACTTAACTTGTCCAAAACCGAGCTTATAATATTTCCTCCCCCACGTGCCTCTTCCCCTGACTTCTCTGTCAAGAGCAATGACAAAACCATCCACCGTCCCCACATGTCAGGGTGCTAGGTGTTATCCTGGATTCTGAACTCTCCTTTCGGCCCCACATCCAATCACTTTCCAAAGCTTGCCGCCTCAACCTCCGCAACATCTCTAAACTACGTCCCTTTCTAACCAATAAAACCACAAAGCTCCTGATTCACTCCCTGGTTATCTCTCGCCTCGACTACTGCAACTCCCTCCTCATTGGCTTACCTTTAAATAGACTATCCCCCCTTCAGTCCATCATGAATGCTGCTGCCAGACTCATCCACCTTACAAACTGCTCAGTGTCTGCTACCCCTCTCTGCCAATCCCTCCACTGGCTACCACTCACCCAATGAATTAAATTTAAAATACTAACAATAAGTTACAAAGCCATCCACAACTCTGCCACCAGCTACATCACTAGCCTAGTCTCAAAATACCAACCTAATCGCCATCTCCGTTCCTCCCAAGACCTTCTGCTCTCTAGCTCCCTCATCACCTCCTCCCATATCCGCCTCCAGGACTTCTCCCGAGCCTCGCCCATCAACCTCAACTTTGTTTTTGTACAATGTCGCATGACCACGCAATTGTCAGTTAAAATACGCAATGCCGAATCGCAAAAAATGTCCTGGTCATTAAGGGGCCAAATCTTCCAGAGCTGAAGTGGTTAACAAAAGTGGAGATAATCCTTAAACTGGTTGTAAAGCCTCAACATTTGCATAGAACACATTAGGTGAAAAACCTTCTATGCTGTTCCCCCCCCCCCCAGACCCCCCCACTTAGTTACCTGAGCGTGATCCGATCCAGCGATGTGCAAGTGCGCAGCGGCTACAGCCACTGTCTCTCTCCCCATTGGACAGATTGATAGCAGCAGGAGCCATTGGCTCCCACTGATGTCAATCAAATCCTGCGGCTTTCCATGGGGGGGGCACCCGATGAAGAGGAGGAGCGCTGCCGGGGGACTCCAGAAGAAGAGGATCGGGGATGCTCTGTGCAAAACAATTGCACAGAGAAGGTAAGTATAACATGTTTGTTATTTTTGTAAAAAAAAAAAAAAAAATTGAAGGTATACAAACACTTTAAGTGCATAAGCAAAGCACGGGTTCAGTTTAGACTGGCCATAGACACTAATCAATGGTCTGACATGCATGCATGGAGGTCTTCTGATAGTGGCTGATTTATTAAAGGCAAACAGGCTTTTCACTTTGCAAGGGAAGTTATACATTGCAAGGAAATGTGCCTCAGAGTTTAGTAAATTAGGTGATGCTCTGCTGACTTCCATCATCCAATCTTGTGCAAACAAATTTTTTTTTTTTCCTTGCATGTAAAATCTTACCACATTCACTCATCTCTGAGGCAAATTCCCCTGCAAAGTGCAACTTCCCTTACAAAGTGAACAGCCTATATGCCTTTAGTAAATCTTCCCCATAATGATTCCTGGACCAGTTTTTCATTAAAACAGAAAACATCAGGAACTCCACTTTATCTGAAAGTCTGTATAGACATAAAACAATCTCAGCTGATGAGCTCTGTTCCATGGACTGGTTGGAATAATATATCTGGCGGTTCTTGTTTCTTTCTTGCTCAGGGTGGAAGTATCCAAAAGTGCTGACTATGACTTTAACCTGAGGCGTATTTAATGGGCCCAGTCGGGAAAAGGTTAACATTAAATAGGTCTAATGTACTGCATATATATCGTTTTTCTTATTTGGTACCTAGAAAAAAAAAAGAGTGAAATTGTACAAACATATATTACTATTTTTGACAGCTCTACGTTGAGAACATAATTTAAAAATCTGAACCTTGCTAATATTCAGAATGAAGTGAAAGCTGTTCATAAATCATTTTTTCTTACATTGCTTCTTGCCGCAACATGTCACATATCATTTCTGGCCGTATATTGTACGTTACGTGTTAGCTATGACCTTATCGCTTTAATGCACAGCATGCGTGTTGGCGGTGCACGCTGCTATATAGTTCTTGATTTCTGATGCAGAAACACAATTTTACAAATCCTGGGCATTCATAGACCCCTTGGCACCTCTCAGATGAAATAAGGTAACGGAAAATTGCCCGTCTGGGTAGGCAGGAGGATTTGCTGGTTTTCTGGTGGCGTTTTTTGTAGAAGAAAAAAAAAACAGCATATGGCTATGAAGAAACAAACCTTATCTTCAAAGGAAGATGCTTAAGCCCAGCATAGCCCAAGAAAAAACAAACATTTTGTCTTATCAAGTCTAGGAAGAGGTTACAATAGAAAAGGTAGCAGCATTGTCAGTGGATAGCAGAACAAACATACCTCCAAATGCCGGCAATGGTATTATTAGAACACAAAGTAAATCACTTGTGATACTAAGTACTCTGGGCTTTGTAAACATCTCACTGTGGAAGAGATATATTGATAGAATACTGAGCCTTGTGAGAATGTGAATCATGGTTTAACAAGTGGATATTTTCTCATTTTAACCAGCTTTTTTTTTTTTTTTAAAGGAACCATAAATCCAAATGGCAAACTAACCTACATAATTGGATGCTGAAATCTCACCAATAGTCTTCAACAGATATAACACTTTTTTAGATGATCGGACTTTGGAGGATCTATTAAAAAGGGAAACATTAGTATTGAATCGACTGACTCTTTAAAGTAGAACTATGGCCTTCCATGAAAAAAAAACTGAGGCGGGGTCACCCGGTTACGTTACCGGATGGCCCCTCCCTTGCCTATATAAGAGCTGTCAAAGCGAAGAGACAGCAGTTGGCGGGAGACCTCCCATGGAGGCGGAGCGTTTTGCATTTTTGCTATTTTTCGGGTCTGTCAGGCGGCGTCATTGACACTTTTTTTTATTTTTCAATAAGGTATTCCAAAAACTGTCTCTTGTGGTTTTTACTTTTTGACACTTTTTTGGTGAATGGGTAGGGGTGCAATGGATCTGGGGGCCCTCTTGTTAAAGGGGGCTTCCAGATTCCAATAAGCCCTCCGCCCGCAGACCCTGACAATCACCGACCAGGGTTATCGGGAAGAGGCCCTTGTCCCCATCAATATTGGGTAAAATCACCCACCCCCCCATGTTGAGAGCATGTGGCCTGGTACGGTTCAGGGGGGGGGGCGCTCACTCGTCCCCCCCTTTTCCTGACCTGCCAGGCTGCATGCTTGGATAAGGGTCTGGTATGGATTCTGGGGGGGACCCCACGCTTCATTTAGGCGTGGAGTTCCCCTTAAAATCCATACCAGACCCGAAGGGCCTGGTATGGACTGGAGGGGGGAGGACCCCACACTATTTAAAAAAAAAAATTTAATCTATATTGCTGGGAGCCGGCAATACATTACAGCCGTGAGCAAGTTTAATTGAAATGTTTTCCTTTAGAAATTTCATTATTGCTGCAGCACTGTTCTACACATCGCACAGATGCACCACTGTACAGGAAGACCAAGGAGACCCCCCAGGCACGTTATTTAAAGGAATATTTCATTTTGATTGTTTCACTTTAGGCATCATTAAAATCACTGCCACTTTAAAAAAGATTGTTTTAAAAGCTTTTTTTTTGCATTGATACATGCCCCCCAGGTCAGTTCCTGGGTCCCCATACACTCTTTATGGCAATAACTTGCATATAAGCCTTTGAAATTAGGACTTTTGATTTTTCATGTTCGTGTTTCACACAGTGGGGACGGAAAGTATTCAGACCCCCTTAAATTTTTCACTCTTTGTTATATTGCAGCCATTTGCTAAAATCATTTAAGTTCATTTTTTTCCTCATTAATGTACACACAGCACCTCATATTGACAGAAAAACACGGAATTGTTGACATTTTTGCAGATTTATTAAAAAAGAAAAACTTAAATATCACATGGTCCTAAGTATTCAGACCCTTTGCTCAGTATTTAGTAGAAGCACCCATTTTGATCTAATACAGCCATGAGTCTTTTTGGGAAAGATGCAACAAGTTTTTCACACCTGGATTTGGGGATACTCTGCCATTCCTCCTTGCAGATGCTCTCCAGTTCTGTCAAGATGGATGGTAAACATTGGTGGACAGACAATTTTAGGTCTCTCCAGAGATGCTCAATTGGGTTTAAGTCAGGGCTCTGGCTGGGCCATTCAAGCACAGTCACGGAGTTGTTGTGAAGCCACTCCTTTGTTATTTTAGCTGTGTGCTTAGGGTCATTGTCTTGTTGGGAGGTAAACCTTCGGCCCAGTCTGAGGTCCTGAGCACTCTGGAGAAGGTTTTCGTCTAGGATATCCCTGTACTTGGCCGCATTCATCTTTCCCTCGATTGCAACCAGTTGTCCTGTCCCTGCAGCTGAAAAACACCCCCACAGCATGATGCTGCCACCACCATGCTTCACTGTTGGGACTGTATTGGACAGGTGAGGAGCAGTGCCTGGTTTTCTCCACACATACCGCTTAGAATTAAGGCCAAAAAGTTCTATCTAGGTCTCATCAGACCAAAGAATCTTATTTCTCACCATCTTGGAGTCCTTCAGGTGTTTTTTAGCAAAGTTGTCTTGCACTAAGGAGAGGCTTCCGTCGGGCCACTCTGCCATAAAGCCCCGACTGGTAGAGGGCTGCAGTGATGGTTGACTTTCTACAACTTTCTCCCATCTCCCGACTGCATCTCTGGAGCTCAGCCACAGTGATCTTTGGGTTCTTCTTTACCTCTCTCACCAAGGATCTTCTCCCCCGATAGCTCAGTTTGGCCGGACGGCTAGCTCTAGGAAGGGTTCTGGTTGTCCCAAACGTCTTCCATTTAAGGATTATGGAGGCCACTGTGCTCTTAGGAACCTTAAGTGTAGCAGAATTTTTTTTTGTAACCTTGGCCAGATCTGTGCCTTGCCACATTTTTGTCTCTGAGCTCTTCAGGCAGTTCCTTTGACCTCATGATTCTCATTTGCTCTGACATGCACTGTGAGCTGTAAGGTCTTATATAGACAGGTGTGTGGCTTTCCTAATCAAGTCCAATCAGTATAATCAAACACCACTGGACTCAAATGAAGGTGTAGAACCATCTCAAGGATGATCAGAAGAAATGGACAGCACCTGAGTTAAATATATGAGTGTCACAGCAACGGGTCTGAATACTTAGGACCATGTGATATTTTAGTTTTTCTTTTTTAATAAATCTGCAAAAATGTCAACAATTCTGTGTTTTCTGTCAATATGGGGTGCTGTGTGTACATTAATGAGGAAAAAAATGAACTTAAATGATTTTAGCAAATGGCTGCAATATAACAAAGAGTGAAAAATCTATGGGGGTCTGAATACTTTCCATCCCCACTGTAGACTTTAATAGGGTTTGCATATTTGCTAGAACTTTTTGCCTGTTCGAGGTGTTCTGGTGTGTGGTGTGTTTGGCCCATCCCTAATTTATACATATGTAGTCTGGTTTGGGGAATTCCATTTAAACAATATTGTTTTTAAAAACAGATAAATACACACAGAATACAAGAATGCTTACTTTTTGCACCATACAGAATTATGTAAGAAGAGGTTGTTATCCCACCCAGAAACTTATGAAGATGCCACATAAATCTGGCTGCACTGGGGTGAAAAAACTCTCAGATGGTAAACTGAGTCCAAATCATTTTTTATTTGAATATATTTTTTTGGGGGGTAGTAGTAGCTTTTGTGATCATGTTACTGCTTGGACACCAGCCCATAACAACAACATTCCCATAATATTATTTTGCATTTACCATATTTTATTCATGGTATTTATATGTAAAGGTCGTTCTTGTGTAGTCTTCCAAAAGCCCTAAGGATGCTGGGCTCCTCCATCTTGGATGCAATCTCAGCATCCCAAGTAGACTCAGATCTGCCACTCAAGTGCCACTCTATAGTATTCTCCTTCATTCTCTCGCCATCTGCTACATAAAAGGTTATATAGTGAGGTGATGGGAGGAACAGAGGAGCTTGGCCAGCACAGACAGTAATTAGACACTCCCAGGAGAGAAGGGAGGGGGATGAGCCTATCAATTGACTCTTCCTGAAGCATTCACATTTATTGCAAGTTCAGAGGCAAATTGCAAATCAAGAAAAAGTTGTTTATTTAAAGGAAAATGTTGCAAGTAAGCATTTAAAATACTTTTTCTGTGCTTTTTAACTGCAATTTCTTAAGTTGGTTACAGTTTACTTTGCTTTTCTGGCAATCTACATACAGTAAGTATAACAACATTTGGAAGTGATGTACTTACATTTTTTTAAAACTTCAATTTTTAACGTTCTAGCACTTCAAAGTATATTTAATGCACATATGCTGTGTGTGGTTTCTTTATGTGTTAACCTGAATATTTTGGACAAGAAAGATCCCACATGAGAGCATTTTGTTTTGTTTATGCATCGTTGGTCGGAAAAAGCATTGTAGTCTCTATGATGGCTCATTCACCCAATTCAATAACACTCTGAGATGTGATAGCCTTTGTCTTCTTTAAGCTGAACATTCTTTTCTTCAAAGCAAATGTATCACTACCCTTAAATTGGTTCACATGTTTGATTTTCAACCAAGATAAGGGAATTTTGAATGGGATTGATGTACCAGAGAAGGACCCTAAACTGTTTATTGGATTAGAAGACAAAGAACAGAACCCCAGAGACGTATTTATACTCTTAGCTATTATTAGAAGTTTTGTGTGTTTTAGGAGACCATTGCCCTCTGTCTTTTTTTTTTTTTTCTTAAATCCATGTTTTCCTCTAAACAAAATGAATCATTGCCATCTCATTGATCCGTGCTTCCAAATGACCCGGCTCTATTGAGAAGTCAGTATTTGCATTTCTTAGATGACCTCTATGCTTGGAATTTCTCCACATTCTGGAAAATTTGCTCTCTCTGTTCCAGCACCTGACTGTGTTTTTGTGCTATGTGTCACCCTAAGTCAATCATGGAAACTGAGCATGACACAATGGATTTGTGGCATCTGCTGGTATCTGAAAGGCAGGTCCAGTCTAAATTCAGGTAACATTGCTGGATTGGGAACAAAAGCAGCACTGACTTGACCATAAAACCATTCACAAGGGTCTTTGCTGCTAAAGAAGCTTATAAACTCAAGTCCCAATTGCATGAAAACATTAGTACTAGTTTTACCGGAAACTGTTAACTGGCAGTTTTATGTTGATACAAGGTGATGTCCATTTTCGTAATAAGTAGCTTTATTTTAAATTGATATTTCTTATATTACTTATATATATTCTTATCCTATGGGAATTACTATATTTCTTGCTTTTACTCTCTTTTTCAGCAAGACTCAAGGGTTGCCCAATTTAAGGTTCAACCAAAGCATTGCATGTTTGGCATTTGCAGACCAGAACTCTTTGGCCAATTTGCCATCAATAAACATCCTGCTGCTTTGACAACAGGAAGTCATTATTTTTGGGTAGTATTACCACCAGTAAATGAAAACTTTAGCAGACTGTACACTGCAGTTGGTTGGTAGGATGCTAGTGCCCACCAGCATCATTGGTTGCTAACATACTGGTGGCTGCCCACATGTTAGCAACCGCTCTCATGTTGCCTGCTGGTTTGTAAAGAAGCCAGCAGGCATCTTAAGAGACATCATTGACCAAATATTTTCAGAGCTCCCAGACTGTCTGTTTACATTATTAAGATGGGAGCTGTTATTTATTACAGGTATTTATATAGCACCACGACCTTACACAGTCCTTTACATATAAATTATACATTTACATCACTCTCTTCCCCCAAGGAGCTTACAGTCTAAGCCATAGTACCCAGAGGAAACCCACGCAAGCACAGGGAGAAGATGTAAACTCAATGCAGATATGTTGGGGTTGGGATTTGGATTTTAACCGATGAGCCTAGTGCTGCTAGATAAAAGGGCTAACCACTAAGCCACTGTGCTGTGATTGTCCGGATCATTGTTTATCACATACAATGAATATCTTCATCACTGAACAACATAATTAACAATGGATTTACCACATGGAACAAGTTTTTGGGGTTTTATTTACTTTTTATATAATTATTTTTTTCATAAATGAGTAACCAGACTAAAGTTGAGGGCAAGAGACCCTTGTCCTGATCAACATAGGGGCCAAGTGCTTTGCCTTTTAATATTAAAGACATGTGACCTAGTATGGTTCAGGGGGTGCAAGCACACTTCCCCCCATTTCCTGGCCTGCCAGGCAGCGTGATTGCATAGCATTCCATTATACATATTGGGGGGGGGTTAACACTTTTTCTTTCTGTTTATTATTATTATTATACAGGTTTTATATAGTGCCAACAGTTTTTGCAGCGCTTTACAACTTGAGGGCAGACATTACAGTTACATTACAATTTGATACAAGAGGAATCAGAGGGCCCTGCTCGTTAGAGCTTACAATCTGAAAAGGAAGGGTCAAAATTTGATCAAAATTTGATACAAAAGGTAATAGCTGTGCGGGGATGAGCTGATGGAGGAAGTAAAACAGAGTTAGTTAGAAGCAGGATAGGCTAATTTAAAGATAAGGGTTTTCAGGGATTGCCTAAAGATGGATAGATTAGGGGACAGTTGGACAGATTGGGGTAGGGAGTTCCAAAGGATGGGAGAAGCTCTGGAGAAATCCTGGAGGCGAGCATGGAAGGAGGTGACAAGGGAGCTAGAGAGTAGGAGGTCTTGGGATGACTGCAGAGAGCGGGTTGGTTGGTATTTTGGCACTAGGTTAGTGATGTAGCTGGGGGTAGAGTTATGGATGGCTTTGTAAATTATTGTTAGTACTTTCAATTTTATTCGTTGGGTGAGTGGAAGCCAGTGGAGAGATTGGCTGTGAGGGGTGGAGGACACTGAATGGTTAGTAAGGTTGCGGAGTCTTGCAGGGACATTCATTATGGACTGAAGGGGGGATAGTCTATGTAACGGTAATCCAATGAGGAGGGAGTTGCAGTAATCGAGGCGAGAGATGACCAGGGAGTAAATTAGAAGCTTGGTGGTGTCATTAGTTAAAAAGGGGCGTATTCTGGAAATGTTGCGGAGGCTAAGGCGGCATGATTTGGACAGGGATTGTATGTGGGCCTGAAAGGACAGTTCAGAGTCTAAGGTTACCCCTAGCACCCTGGCATGTGGGGATGGACTGATAGATGTGCGATTGATCTTCACAGAGAAGTCAGGGGAGGGGGCACGTGGGGGAGGAAATATTAAGAGCTCAGTTGTAGATTCAGTTTGAGGAAGTGGTTTGACATCCAGGTTGATATGTCTGTTAGTAGATCAGTGATGCGTGAGGAGATTGATGGGGTGACTTGAGGGGCAGAGAGATAGATTTGGGTGTCATTAGCATATAAATAGTAGTGAAAGCCATGGGAGGCTATCAGCTGACCCAGGGAGGAAGTGTAGATCGAGAATAGTAGAGGTCCAAGGACAGAACCTTGGGGGACCCCAATGGTAAGAGGAGTTGAAGGAGAGGAGGTGGAGTTGTAAGTGACACTGAAGGTGCGATGAGATAGGTAAGATTCGAACCAACGGAGAGTGCAGCCATGGAGACCAAGCAAATTTAGTTTTTTGAGTAGGAGGGGGTGGTCAACTGTATCAAAGGCAGCAGAAAGGTCCAAGAGTAAGAGTATGGAATAATGACCATTGGTTTTGACTGTTAGTAAGTCGTTTGTAAGTTTTAGGAGGGCAGTTTCTGTGGAGTGCTGTGGGCGAAATCCAGACTGAAAGGGATCAAGAAGGTTATTCACAATGAGGTGGTCGCTAAACGTTCAAGGAGTTTGGAGGCAAAAGGGAGTAAAGAGATGGGTCTTAGGTTGTTAAGATTGGTGGGGTCTGAGGCCTTTTTTGGTATGGGAGTGACCAGCGCATGTTTTAGAGGGTTGGGGGAAGATGCCAGTAGAGCGTGAGAGGTTGAAGATATGAGTTAAGGAATGTAGGATTGAGTCAGATGGTGACCGTAGTATTTGAGAAGGAACAGTAGAGGACAAGAACTGTAAAGTAAGGGAGATATCTGTAGAGCGGAGATCTCGAGACAAATTGTCTCAATCTTATTTTTGAAGTGATTAGCAATCTCCTGGGCAGTGAGTAAGTTAGTGGGTGGGGGTAATGGAGGACGAAGTAGAGTGGTAAAGGTAGAAAAGAGTTGACGGGGACTGCATGAGAGGGTGTTAATGAGAATGATAAAGTAGGTCTGTTTGGCAGTGTGCAGGCAGGAATGGTATTTTTGGAGGGCAGATTTATATTGGCTGAAATCTTGCTGTGACTTAGTTTTACACCACAGACGCTCAAGAGCGCGACTACGTTTTTTGAGGCTTCTGGTATTGTCTGTCTGCAGGGTTGTAGCGGTCGGGGACTGATTCTGTGTGTAGTGAGGGGGGCCAAGGTATCCAGGGTGGATGACAGTGAACTGTTGTAGATATAAGTGGCCAAGTTGGGGCAGGGCAAGGATGAAATTTTGTCGTAGAGACAATCTGTGGCAGAAAAAAGAAGAGAAGGGTTAAGATGGCGAAGGTTTCTACAGGTGATAGTTTAGTAGTTGGAAGGCAAGGAGGAGGCAGACAAGGAGAGAGTGAAACTAATAAGGTGGTGATCACAGAGAGGAAAAGGAATGTTGGAGAGGTTGTGCGGAGTGCATAGGTGGGAGAATATGAGATCAAGGCAGTTGCCAACAGAGGGAGTAGAAGCGCTTGTCCATTGTTTTAGGTCAAAAGAGGAGGTTAGGCTCAGCAGCTTAGAAGTAGCGGGAGTGTTAAGATTAACAGAGATGTTGAAGTCACCAAGAATGATTGTTGGAATTTCAGAAGAGAGAAAGTAGCGTAGCCAGGCAGAGAAGTCGTCAAGGAAGTTTGATACCGGTCCAGGGGGCCGATAGATCACAGCAATTCTCAATGAAACTGGAGAAAATAGATGAATACTGTGAGCTTCAAATGAGGAGAGGGACAGAGAGGGGGTGGATGAAGAACCTGAAAAGTGCTTTGAGGGGATAGGAGGATTCCAACACCACCCCCTTTCCATCCACTAGGCCTGGGAGAGTGAGTCCACAGGAGGCCACCATAGGAGAGAGAGGCAGGAGAAGGAAGGTCAGATGCTTGAATCCAGGTCTCAGTAATTGCAAGTAGGTTCAGGGAGTTTGTGATAAATAGGTCATGGATGGTGGTGAGTTTCTTACAAACAGAGCGGGCATTTCAAAGGGCACAGGAGAAGGGGAGGCTGGTTCTAGGCTGAAGAGGAATAGAAATGAGATTGTGTGGACTGCGGCTGCTATCAGAGGATGGAGGGTTCTGGGTATGTTGGCCGAAGGTAAATGATGGCGGTCCAGGATTTGGGGAAATATCTCCAGAAGTTAGGAGAAGCAGAAGGGTGAGAGAGGTGATATGGGAGTGTGACTTATGTGGGGGGACACATCCCAGTGGCCTGCTGGTTTTATTGGTATATGGGTTCAGAATTAGCAGGAGCTGATACGTGCAATAATAAGGTGAAGACAGGAGTGAGGGTGATATATATAAGCTGTGGGGTGGAGAAGATGGGTGAAGGAGTGAGAATTTAAGGAGAGAGGATGCAACTGTGAGAAGGAAAAGTAGGGAGTGCATGATACAGATATAGAGTGGTGAAATTGAGAGGAAGCCTGAATGAGAGATGAAAAAGTTTAATGGAGAATCAGGTCACCTGTAGTCTGTTTAGTGTACTGCAGAAGTCTGTTGTATATTTTCGCTTTGTGCATTTGCTGAAGTGCTGAGCGGAAGTGTAATACTTAATCCAATATGAATACTTTATCCAAGATGATAGTTACCAATGCAATCCCAGCCTGTGCAAACCCCTGCCTGTGCGTTCGCAGGTAAGACCTAAATTTATACTGAGTTTGGGTGGGGGTATTGCCAACTAATTAGTCAGGATTGCATTTAAGGAACACATGGCTAACAGAATGAACTTCTCACACCAAGGCTCACTACAAGACACAGCAAGAGAGCAGAAAGGTCAGAGCCGTAAAGATAGGAACTGCTCATAATTTAGGTAAAGACGATAAGAAAGTAAAATAAACATCACTGTGATATGGACAGAGGTAAAGAATTTGAAGGCAGCATAGATCACCAAAAGCACATACACAGAATTTAGAAAGCAGATCCCAGTTTCAATTAAAGGTGGAGTCAGATGTGGTTGAGCTGACGCATACACAGAATTTATGCATGGGTTCCTACTTAGCATTTATACCAATCCTTCATATAGGAAAAGGGTATGGTATGAATGAAAGGAATCAGCAGCTCCTTTGTTTACAAACTGAATGAAGCAGGCAGGAAATATCATTTACAAGCAGTATAAATGGTATACTTTTGTACATGTCAGTTTTGCTATAGTACATTGTATACATCATACAGATGCGCCACTTCACAGGCAGGTTCAGAGCATCTCCAGGCATGTTATTTAAAGGCATTTTGCATGTTTAATTTTTCACATTAAGAACTATTAAAATGACTGCTTCTTGCCAAGCCGAATTGAAAAAAAAAATGTATTGCATTGGTGCGTGTTCCCCAGCTCCCTGTGCCCTTTATTTGACAACCTCTTGCCTATTAGCCCTGAAAAAGGTCAGAACCGATTTGAAATATTTGGCTTCTATTGACTCAGAATATAGCACAGTTTAGTGAATTTCCCGCAAACCAAATCCAGTAACTTCTCCTCACCCCTGTTCCTCCTACCATGTCTATAGTTGGAATTCTTAAAATGAAATGATATTTGTAATATTCCATGCTTTCATAGTCTTTTTTATGGCTTTTATCAATACAATTTTGATGTATCAAAAAAAAAAAAAGAACTATTAACCTACCAGTACGCAATGAGGGGAAAGCTAGAATACCCAGTAAAAAGCCACACAAAGAGAGGGAGATCATGTAAACCCCATTCAGACCAAATTCAATCAACTGATTTTAATGGTTCATGGCAAACACACTAATATGCTGCCTCCATATTTGTGCAGATAAAAGGCTTTGCTAAATCTGGCCATCCATGGGCAGATTTTGCTGTCCTATACTGATATCCAAGAGATGAGGTTGGCCTACAGGTCTCCAAAAAATATCATAAAAGATCAGATGTTGTTCTGACTGCTAAAGCATATCCTGGTCATAAAACCATATAAGTACCTAAGAATAGAAAATCTCCACGGGTGATGAAAAGCACTCATTATTACCCTTCTAGGGTGCAATGAATTCCTAAATGCACAAAGCACCCACACAGGGACTTTAATGGCAGGATCAACAGATATTAATATTATTTTTAAAAGCAGCAGATTAAAAAATTATGAAAATGACGGTTGAAATTCCATTAGTATGTTAAAGCTTGTATGAGATTTTAGTGATCTGGTTTACTTGTACTTTACTGTACTTTCTGCATACAAGCAGAAATTTACCTTTGTTTCCATTGCTATTTTATGTTGGGCAATTACTTTGATTGGACGATCAGCATTACTGCTGATAATGTGTTAAATAGTTTTGCTGACTTCTTTCCCTTCACTTCATGTTCATTCTTCTGCATTATTAATTAACATTAGTGAAAGGAATGAAGAAACTCTCATCTGTCTATTCCCTCTTTTCCCTCACACAAACACTGCAGAAGATATTCTAATGTACTGTTTTTCTTCTGCATAAATCATTTACTATCTTTCTGATGCATGAATTTAAATGTATGCTGATGCGCCTAACATCTCTGACAGTTTGAGGATAAAAGTTTTTTTTTCCTCTCATATGTGATGAACAAAAATCATCTTTAAATGATTTAAGCAGTATCTGTCTTCTTTGTATCACGGAGAGGATTAAACATCAAATGTTTTGCTTAATCCATGGAAGTTTTTTACACTGTGGACCAAAAGACATGGTTATTTGCTACCTAGAGAAGCAAACGTAAGTATTCGAGGGTCTAAAAATAAAGTTTTAAGTAAGACATCTATTTAGCAAATGAAAGATGCTAGTAAAAATATTCCCCACCTACATTTCCAGTTTCAAATAACTAGAAAACAGGGAAAGATTTTTCATGAATTAAAGTTTGATCCCCAAAACTGCTTCTCTCTCATCAGCTTTGAGGGGGCAGTTTGGATTCATTAGAGACAGTGGGGTTGACATACTAAAGGCAAATATGCTTTTGCAAAAGATTTTTTCCTTAGTTTAGTGAATGAGGCCGGTGCTTGACTACGCACCCCAGGCAAGACTAACACCCCCCCCCCAACGCCGCCTGTCCAGCCCGGTGGGGGGAGGGGAGGTTTAGTAGCGCTAGTCTTGCCTAGGGCACAGGTGACTACAACAGGGAACAGGGTCAGAGCAGACTCACCAGACAGGATCGTTTTGCCCATGTCCGAAGACCTGATGGTGCCCACCTCGTCCGGCTCCCCACTGTCCTCCTCCGCCTCCCCAGCTGTGTCCGCCTCGTCCGGCTCCCCAGTGTCCCCTCCCCACTGTCCCCCTCTGCCTCCCCAGCTGTGTCCACCCTGTCTGACTCCCCAGTGTCCCCCCCCCCACTGTCCTCCTTCACCTCCCCAGCTGTACCCACCTCGTCCGGCTCCCTAATGTCCCATCCCTACTGTCCTCTGCCTCCCCAGCTGTGCCCGCTGGACATTCTTCAGCACCTCGTGTTCCCCTGGCCAGGCTTGAGGGGAAGTCAGCGGCCATGGCTATGCTCCCCTAGGCAGCAGTGCGCCCTAGGCGGCTGCCTAGTTTGCCTAGCGGGAGCACCGGCCCTGGAGGCGAAGCACTACTGGCTTTCACTTGCCGATCAAGCTTTTTCTGGCACTTTTCAGTATTTTTTGCTAGAAAATTGTTAATAACCCCCAAACATTATACATTTTTATTTTTTTTTAGCAGAGACCCTAGGAATAAAAAAAAAAATTTTTATGTCACACAGTATTTGCGCAGCGGTTTCTGCAAACGGCATTTTTTTGGAAAAAATACACTTTAATGAATTAAAAAAACAAACAAAACACAATACTTAGTCCATTTTTTTGTATAATGTGAAAGATGATGTTACGCAGAGTAAATAAATACCTAACATGTCACACTTTAAAATTACGCACGCTCGTGGAATGGTGACAAACTATGGCACTTAAAAATTTCAATAGGCGCCTTTTTAAACGCCTACAGGTTACGTGTTTAGAGTTACAGAGGAGTTCTAGTACTAGAATTATTGCTCTTACTCTAATGTTCACGGCGATACCTGTGTGGTGTGAATACTGTTTACTAGGGATGAGCCAAACACCCCCCTGTTCGGTTCGCACCAGCACATGCGAACAGGAAAAAAGTTCGTTCGAACACGCGAAAACCGTTAAAGTCTATGGGACACGAACATGAATAATCAAAAGTGCTAACTTTAAAGGCTTATACGCAAGTTATTGTCATAAAAAGTGTTTGGGGACCTGGATCCTGCCCCAGGGGACATGGATCAATGCAAAAAAAAGTTTTAAAAACGGCAGTTTTTTCAGCAGCAGTGATTTTAATAATGCTTAAAGTCAAACAATAAAAGTTTAATATCCCTTTAAATTTCGTACCTGGGGGGTGTCTATAGTATGCCTGTAAAGGGGCGCATGTTTCCCGTGTTTAGAACAGTCTGACAGCAAAATTACATTTCAAAGGAAAAAAGCCATTTAAAACTACTCGCGGCTATTGCATTGCCGGTCCGACAATACACATAGAAGTTCATTGATAAAAACGGCATGGGAATTCCCAACAGGGGAACCTCGAACCAAAATTAAAAAAAAAAAATGACGTGGGGGTCCCCCTAAATTCCATACCAGGCCCTTCAGGTCTGGTATGGATATTAAGGGGAACCCTGGGCAAAATTAAAAAAAAAAAATGAAGTGGGTGTCCCCCTAAATGGATTTTAAGGGGAACCCCATGGCAAAAAAACCCAAAAAAAAAGGCGTGGGGTCCCCCCAAAAATCCATACCAGACCCTTATCTGAGCACGCAACCTGGCAGGCCGCAGGAAAAGGGGGGGACGAGAGCGCCCCCCCCTGAACCGTACCAGGCCACATGCCGTCAACATTGGGAGGGTGCTTTGGGGTAGCCCCCCAAAACACCTTGTCCCCATGTTGATGAGGACAAGGGCCTCATCCCCACAACCCTGGCCGGTGGTTGTGGGGGTCTGCGGGCGGGGAGCTTATCGGAATCTGGAAGCCCCCTTTAACAAGGGGACCCCCAGATCCCGGTTCTCCCCCCTATGTGAAATGGTAAGGGGGTACCTACCATTTCACTAAAAAACTGTCAAAAATGTTAAAAATGACAAGAGACAGTTTTTGATAATTCCTTTATTTAAATGCTTCTTCTTTCTTCTTTCTTCTATCTTCCTTCATCTTCTTCTTCTGGCTCTTCTGGTTCTTCCTCCAGCGTTCTCGTCCAGCATCTCCTCCGCGGCGTCTTCTATCTTCTTCTCCTTGGGCCGCTCCGCACCCATGGCATGGGGGGAGGCTCCCGCTCTTTTCATCTTCTTCTCTTCTTCATCTTCTTCTTCTTCTCTGCTTTATCTTCTTCTTCACAGCTCCCGCTGTGTGATGGCGTCTCCTCGTCTGACGGTTCTTAAATAACGGGGGGGCGGGCCACCCGGTGACCCCGCCCCCCTCTGACACACGGTGACTTGACGGGACTTCCCTGTGATGTCACGGGGAATGCCACAGGGAAGTCCCGTCATGTCCCGTGCGTCAGAGGGGGGCGGAGTCACCGGGTGGCCCCACCCCCGTTATTTAAGAACCGTCAGAAGAGGAGACGCTGTCACACAGCGGGAGCCTCCCTCCATGCCAGCATGGATGTGGAGCGGCCCGGAGAAGAAAATGAAGAAGAGAAGAAGAGAAGAAGATGAAGAAGAGAAGAAGATGAAGAGAAGAGTGGGAGCCTCCCCCCATGCCATGGGTGCGGAGCGGCCTGAGGAGAAGAAGATAGAAAACGCAGCGGAGGAGATGCTGGATGAGAACGCCGGAGGAAGAACTAGAAGAGCCAGAAGAACCAGAAGAAGAAGATGAAGGAAGATAGAAGAAAGAAGAAGCATTTAAATAAAGGAATTGTCAAAAACTGTCTCTTGTCATTTTTAACATTTTTGACAGTTTTTTAGTGAAATGGTAGGTACCCCCTTATCATTTCACATAGGGGGGAGAGCCGGGATCTGGGGGTCCCCTTGTTAAAGGGGGCTTCCAGATTCTGATAAGCCCCCCGCCCCCAGACCCCCATAACCACCGGCCAGGGTTGTGGGGATGAGGCCCTTGTCCTCATCAACATGGGGACAAGGTGTTTTGGGGGGCTACCCCAAAGCACCCTCCCAATGTTGAGGGCATGTGGCCTGGTACGGTTCAGGAGGGGGCACGCTCTCTCGCCCCCCTCTTTTCCTGCGGCCTGCCAGGTTGCATGCTCGGATAAGGGTCTGGTATGGATTCTTGGGGGGACCCCACGCCGTTTTTTTTTTTTTTTTTTGCCGCGGGGGTTCCCCTTAAAATCCATACCAGACCTGAAGGGTCTGGTATGGAATTTAGGGGGACCCCCACGTCATTTTTTTTTAAAATTTTGGCTGGGGTTCCCCTTAATATCCATACCAGACCTGAAGGGCCTGGTATGGAATTTAGGGGGACCCCCACGTCATTTTTTTAAAAATTTTGGTTCGGGGTTCCCCTGTGGGGAATTCCCAGGCCGTTTTTATCAATGAACTTCTATGTGTATTGTCGGACCGGCAATGCAATAGCCGCGAGTAGTTTTAAATGGCTTTTTTCCTTTGAAATGTAATTTTGCTGTCAGTCTGTTCTAAACACGGGAAACATGCGCCCCTTTACAGGCATACTATAGACACCCCCCAGCTACGAAATTTAAAGGGATATTACACTTTTATTGTTTGACTTTAAGCATTATTAAAATCACTGCTCCTGAAAAAACGGCCGTTTTTAAAACTTTTTTTTGCATTGATCCATGTCCCCTCGGGCAGGACCCAGGTCCCCAAACACTTTTTATGACAATAACTTGCATATAAGCCTTTAAAATTAGCAATTTTTATTTCTCCCATAGACTTTTAAAGAGTGTTCCGCGGCATTCGAATTTGCCACGAACACCCCAAATTGTTCGCTGTTCGGCGAACTTGCGAACAGCCAATGTTCGAGTTGAACATGAGTTCGACTCGAACTCGAAGCTCATCCCTACTGTTTACATATGCGTGTGTGGCTTACTTATGTGTTCACTTTTGTGTGCGAGCATGGAGGGATGGTGGCACTTTACTTTTTTTTCTTATTTATTTTACTTTTTATTTTTACACTGTCCTTTTAATTTTTTTTAATCACTTTTATTGTTTTTTCAAGGAATGTAAACATCTCTTGTAATAGAAATAAGGATGACAGGTCTTCTTTATGGGGAGATTTGGGGTCAAAAATAACCAAAATCTCTTCTTTAGCTTTTAAAGCAAAAGATCAAAAAATACATTTTTGATCTTTTGCTTTAAAAAAAAAAATTATTTACTTCCAAACTGGACCGGAAGTAACGTCATGACGTCACTCCGGTCCTCCAAGGCCATAGAGGCGATCAAAGAGTATCTACTCTTTGATCGCCTATGGGAGCAGCCGGCCGCACCATTGGATCGTTTCTCTGGTGAACCGGCGGAAACAGTAAGCCCAAGAAACATCAGGGAGCTGCGGGAGGGGGGGATGTCCCTTCCCGCTACTTCAGGAAGCGTTCCAGTGGCTCTCAAAATGGTTTCATGAGAAAGCCGTCTGCTAGCTTCAAAGAACGATACCAGGGTTATGGCTGATATCTTTAGCCACAATCCCGGTAAACCACTTTCAAACCGCAACATATATATATATACGTATTGCGGTCTGCAAGTGGTTAAACAAATCATGCACAAGCAAAAATACTGTTTTCTTTTTTCTCTTGCACGCTATTGGGTTTTTAATGCAAAGTGAATTTTCACCACATTCACTAAGCTAAGAGAAAACTCCATTGCAAAGTGAACAGCGTTTGATAAATCAACACCAGATAAAAAGGAAATGAAAAGGATAGTTTGGAAGAATGCAGGAGACCCAAAGGGGGGATGTCCAAGTTGACCTATGCTGAAGGAGCTTGTGCACTTCAATTACATACCATACCCAATGTTTTTTAAGGAGTCAGACTTTGTAAATAGCTGGTCATTAGTCTGTAGGATCCTTGAGCAGCATTTTTTATCAGTGGGTGAAATTCCACCTCGAGCTGAGGTACAAGCTTTCTTTGGTGTCACTCTATCATTTATGATTTATGAGGAATCCCCTTCCTAAGTGAAATACTGAAACCAAAACTAAAGGAAAATAACATTTTTATTTTATGATGGTGCATAGAAATTTTCTGCATAAGTATTTCCCAGTGATGTCAGCTACTTCTGGGGAAGTGGCAGGTGAAAGCACCTGCTGCTTCCTTAGGAAACAGTGATAGCAGGAAGCAGTCATATATAGAAATGGTAGAAAGACTGCTTCTAATTATGATGCTCAGCACATGCCGAACAAGGAGCTAGACTGGCTTTTTAGTGTTAAAAATGTTATTCAGTACTTCAGAAAGTTTGTTTTAATACCAATCTTTAGTATTTCATGAATGTGGTATCATAAGACTAGATAGACTAGATGGGGATGATTTACTAAAGTCAAACAGGCGATTGACTTTCCAAGGGAACTTCCACCTAGCTTAGCTAATTTGACGAAGTCTGCTGACTTCCACTATCCAATTATGTGCAAGCAAAAAAAAAAAAAATATTTTCCTTGCAGCGATTAGGTGGGTATTCTTTGCAAAGGGCAGTTTCACCCCATTCACTGTGCAAAGTAACCAATCAGTTCTAGCTTTTATTGTCAAAGCAACAGAAACAATTGAGTACTGTCCATGATAATTTTTTTTATTTGCACTAGCATACAATTTTTCAGGACAAGCTTTTGGGGTGTGTCCCCTTCTTTAAGGTCCGAGCAGTGGCGGCTGGTGCTAAAAATTTTTGGGGGCGCAAACAAACTGAAAATTCTGAAAAAAAACCCCCATCAGTTGCAGCCTCACTGTGCTCATCAAACCCAGCCACTGTGCAATCAAACGCAGCCACTGTGCCCATCAATTTCCGCCACTGTGCCCATCAAACGCAGCCACTGTGCCCATCAAACGCAGCCACTGTGCCCATCAAACACAGCCACTGTGCCATCAAACGCTGCCACTGGGCCCATCAAATGCTGCCACTGTGCCCTCAAATGCTCCCACTGTGCCCTCAAATGCTCCCACTGTGCCATCAAATGCTCCCACTGTGCCCCATTAAATGCTCCCACTGTGCCATCAAATGCTCCCACTGTGCTCATCGAATGCTGCCACTGTGACCCCCCTCCGCTGTCTGCCCGGCACTTACCCTGTCTCGGTGGGGCAGCGGGTGATGGCGATGGGCGGTGTCCTCCATGCTCCTCCGCTCCTCCATGTCCTCGATGTCTTCTTCTCCCGTCCTCTCCTCCCATCCTCTCCTATGATTGGACGCCTAATAGGCGTCCAATCACAGCGCCTGTCGTTTCAGCCAATCAGGTGACAGGTAACAGACCCGAGCACCTGATTGGCAGAGAGAAGGTTCAGTGTTAGGAAAGCGAAGATTAATTCACTTTTCTAACACAGCTGGGTGAACTGCAAACCTTGGCACTCGCTGTTTACATTTTTTGACGTCTTTTAGAGTCTATGACTCTAATCAGGTGCTTAAAAAAAAAAAACCCTGCCGCTGTAGTTCAGGCGCCCAGCGCCTGAAAAGGAGCCGCGCAGAGCTGCACCAGAATTTGCACTCTCCAGTTTAGGTAAATCAAACCCAGCGTGTATATTATAAAGTAAGATAGAGAGAATATAAAACATCACTTTAAAAGAGAAGTTTGGGTTTTTTGTTTTTTTTAGAATCATACTTACCTAAGTGGATGCAGCATCAGTCCCCCCCGACACCTCTAACAATGAAAACGGAGAGCTCAAACATCACAGATTGCTCAGTTCTCGCAGCTCAGTGAGCTAGTGACTGTCAGTCAGCG
The DNA here is from genome assembly GCF_042186555.1 of Aquarana catesbeiana. Taxonomy (NCBI): domain Eukaryota; kingdom Metazoa; phylum Chordata; class Amphibia; order Anura; family Ranidae; genus Aquarana; species Aquarana catesbeiana. Next base: position 70,684,678 of record NC_133328.1, read on the forward strand.
GCTCTCTGCTCTGCAACCTCGCGCTCACTGGAGTGCTGTGGGGCTGTGGAGGTGTCAGAAGCGGCTGGCTCGGGCTCTCAGCGGCTTGCTGGGAGGCTGAGCCGGTGCCAGTGCAGGCATGTGGGTGGATCCTGACTCCATTGTCGCGATCTTGCCTGAGCCTGGACTGGCTCTGTGACGTCAGCCGACAGTGGGTTTCAGCCAGCTATCTGCTGAAAATTGGTCACAAAAGAGCAGAACAAATTGCACTCCTGTGGTCCACAGGAGAAGTACAGCCAAACGAGATTTATTTGGCTGTACTTTTCCTTTAAAGATATAAAAGAGATATATATATATATATATATATATATATATATATATATATATATATATATATATATATATATATATAGTACAGTGGGGACGGAAAGTATTCAGACCCCCTTAAATTTTTCACTCTTTATTATATTGCAGCCATTTGCTAAAATCATTTACAGGTAAGTTCATTTTTTTCCTCATGAATGTACACACAGCACCCCATATTGACAGAAAAACACAGAATTGTTGACATTTTTGCAGATTTATTAAAAAAGAAAAACTTAAATATCACATGGTCCTAAGTATTCAGACCCTTTGCTCAGTATTTAGTAGAAGCATCCTTTTGATCTAATACAGCCATGAGTCTTTTTGGGAAAGATGCAACAAGTTTTTCACACCTGGATTTGGGGATTCTCTGCCATTCCTCCTTGCAGATCCTCTCCAGTTCTGTCAGGTTGGATGGTAAATGTTGATGGACAGCCATTTTTAGGTCTCTCCAGAGATGCTCAATTGGGTTTAAGTCAGGGCTCTGGCTGGGCCATTCAAGAACAGTCACAGAGTTGTTGTGAAGCCACTCCTTCGTTATTTTAGCTGTGTGCTTAGGTCTTGTTGGAAGGTAAACCTTCGACCCAGTCTGAGGTCCTGAGCACTCTGGAGAAGGTTTTCCTCCAGGATATCCCTGTACTTGGCCGCATTCATCTTTCCCACAATTGCAACCAGTCATCCTGTCCTTGCAGCTTAAAAACACCCCCACAGCATGATGCTGCCACCACCATGCTTCACTGTTGGGACTGTATTGGACAGGTGATGAGCAGTGCCTGGTTTTCTCCACACATACCACTTAGAATTAAGGCCAAAAAGTTTTATCTTGGTCTCATCAGACCAGAGAATCTAATTTCTCACCATCTTGGAGTCCTTCAGGTGTTTTTTAGCAAACTCCATGCGGGCTTTCATGTGTCTTGCACTGAGGAGAGGCTTCCGTCGGGCCACTCTGCCATAAAGCCCTGACTGGTGGAGGGCTGCAGTGATGGTTGACTTTCTACAACTTTCTCCCATCTCCCAACTGCATCTCTGGAGCTCAGCCACAGTGATCTTTGGGTTCTTCTCTACCTCTCTCACCAAGGCCCTTCTCCCCCGATACCTCAGTTTGGGCAAACGGCCAGCTCTAGGAAGGGTTCTGGTCGTCCCACACGTCTTCCATTTAAGGATTATGGAGACCATTGTGCTCTTAGGAACCTTAAGTGTAGCAGAATTTTTTTTGTAACCTTGGCCAGATCTGTGCCTTGCCACAATTCTGTCTCTGAGCTCTTCAGACAGTTCCTTTGACCTCATGATTCTTATTTGCTCTGACATGCACTATGAGCTGTAAGGTCTTATATAGACAGGTGTGTGGCTTTGCTAATCAAGTCCAATCAGTATAATCAAACACAGCTGGACTCAAATGAAGGTGTAGAACCATCTCAAGGATGATCAGAAGAAATGGACAGCACCTGAGTTTATGAGTGTCACAGCAAAGGGTCTGAATACTTAGGGCCATGTGATATTTCAGTTTTTATTTTTTAATAAATCTGCAAAATTGTCAACAATTCTGTGTTTTTCTGCCAATATGGGGTGCTGTGTGTACATTAATGAGGAAAAAAATGAACGTAAATGATTTTAGCAAATGGCTGCAATATAACAGAGTGAAATATTTAAGGGGGTCTGAATACATTCTGTCCTCACTGTATGTTTGTGTGTGTGTGTGTGTGTGTGTGTGTGTGTATATATATATATATATATATATACAGTATAAATAAAACGTGTTCAGCTTTATTACAGATTTCCTTTAACCACTTGACAACCGCCTCACGCTGATATACGTCAGCAGAATGGCACGGGCAGGCAAAATCACGTACCTGGTACGTGATTGCCTTCCCACGGGCGGGGGGGTCCGATCCCCGGTGCCCGAGGCGGTCGGCTTTGGTCTGGGAGCATTCAGTGATAAGGGGGAGGCCATCCATTCGTGGCCCCCCCCTCGCGATCGCTCCCAGCCAATCAGAATCTTCCCCTGCCTCTGTATAGTACACAGAGGCAGGGGATGTGACGTCATCTCTCCTCGGCTCGGTATTTTCCGTTCCGGCACAGAGGAGAGAAGACTGCAATGTGAGTGCACAACACTACACATCCCAGTAGAACATGCCAGGCACACATAACACCCCCCTTTACCCCCCGATCCCCCCCCAATCACCCCCCGATCAAACCCCTCCCCCCCCCCCGTCACACTGACACCAATTTTTTTTTTTTCTGATTACTGCATGGTGTCAGTTTGTGACAGTTAGTGTGGTAGGGCAGTTAGGGTTAGCCCCCTTTAGGTCTAGGATACCCCCCTAACCCCCCCTAATAAAGTTTTAACCCCTTGATCACCCCCCGTTGCCAGTGTCACTAAGCGATCATTTTTCTGATCGCTGTATTAGTGTCACCATTGACGCTAGTTAGGGAGGTAAATATATAGGTTCGCCGTCAGTGTTTTATAGCGTCAGGGACCCCCATATATTACCTAATAAATGTTTTAACCCCTTGATTGCCCCCTAGTTAACCCTTTCACCACTGATCACCGTATAACTGTTACAGGTGACGCTGGTTAGTTCGTTTACTTTTTATAGTGTCAGGGCACTCGCCGTTTATTACCAAATAAAGGTTTAGCCCCCTGATCGCCCGGCGGTGACATGCGTCGCCCCAGGCAGTGTCAGATTAACGCCAGTACCGCTAACACCCACGCACGCAGCATACGCCTCCCTTAGTGGTATAGTATCTGAACGGATCAATATCTGATCCGATCAGATCTATACTAGCGTCCCCAGCAGTTTAGGGTTCCCAAAAACGCAGTGTTAGCGGGATCAGCCCAGATACCTGCTAGCACCTGGGTTTTGCCCCTCCGCCCGGTCCAGCCCAGCCCACCCAAGTGCAGTATCGATCGATCATTGACACTTACAAAACACTAAACGCATAACTGCAGCATTCGCAGAGTCAGGCCTGATCCCTGTGATCGCTAACAGTTTTTTTGGTAGCGTTTTGGTGAACTGACAAGCACCAGCGGCATAGTACACCCCGGTCCTAGTCAAACCAGCACTGCAGTAACATTTGGTGACGTGGCGAGTCCCATAAATGCAGTTCAAGCTGGTGAGGTGGCAAGCACAAGTAGTGTCCCCCTGCCACCAAGAAGACAAACACAGGCCCGTCGTGCCCATAATGCCCTTCCTGCTGCATTCGTCAATCCTAATTGGGAACCCACCACTTCTGCAGCACCCGTACTTTCCCCATTCACATCCCCAACCAAATGCAGTCGGCTGCATGAGAGGCATTTTCTTTATGTCCTCCCGAGTACCCCTACCCAACGAACCCCCCCAAAAAAGATGTCGTGTCTGCAGCAAGCGCGGATATAGGCGTGACACCAGCTATTATTGTCCCTCCTGTCCTGACAATCCTGGTCTTTGCATTGGTGAATGTTTTGAACGCTACCATACACTAGTTGAGTATTAGCGTAGGGTACAGCATTGCACAGACTAGGCACACTTTCACAGGGTCTCCCAAGATGCCATCGCATTTTGAGAGACCCGAACCTGGAACCGGTTACAGTTATAAAAGTTACAGTTACAAAAACAGTGTAAAAAAAAAAAACACAGACAAAAAAAAATATTAAATAAAAAAAAATAGTTGTCGTTTTATTGTTCTCTCTCTCTCTCTATTCTCTCTATTGTTCTGCTCTTTTTTACTGTATTCTATTCTGCAATGCTTTATTGTTATTATGTTTTATCATGTTTGCTTTTCAGGTATGCAATTTTTTATACTTTACTGTTTACTGTGCTTTATTGTTAACCATTTTTTTGTCTTCAGGTACGCCATTCACGACTTTGAGTGGTTATACCAGAATGATGCCTGCAGGTTTAGGTATCATTTTGGTATCATTCTTTTCAGCCAGCGGTCGGCTTTCATGTAAAAGCAATCCTAGCGGCTAATTAGCCTCTAGACTACTTTTACAAGCAGTGGGAGGGAATGCCCCCCCTCACCGTCTTCCGTGTTTTTCTGTGGCTCTCCTGTCTCAACAGGGAACCTGAGAATGCAGCCGGTGATTCAGCCAGTTGACCATGGAGCTGATCAGAGACCAGAGTGGCTCCAAACATCTCTATGGCCTAAGAAACCGGAAGCTACGAGCATTTTATGACTTAGATTTCGCCAGATGTACACAGCGCCATTGGGAAATTGGGAAAGCATTTTATCACACCGATCTTGGTGTGGTCAGATGCTTTGAGGGCAGAGGAGAGATCTAGGGTCTAATAGACCCCATTTTTTTAAAAAAAGAGTACCTGTCACTACCTATTGCTATCATAGGGGATATTTACATTCTCTGAGATAACAATAAAAATGATTTAAAAAATAAAAATGAAAGGAACAGTTTAAAAATAAGATAAAAAAGCAAAAAAATAATAAATAAAAAAAAGCAAAAAAAAAGCACCCCTGCCCCCCCTGCTCTCGTGCTAAGGCGAACGCAAGCATCGGTCTGGTGTCAAATGTAATCAGCAATTGTACCATGCATATGAGGTATCACCGCGAAGGTCAGATCGAGGGCAGTAATTTTAGCAGTAGACCTCCTCTGTAAATCTAAAGTGGTAACCTATAAAGGCTTTTAAAGGCTTTTAAAAATGTATTTATTTTGTTGCCACTGCACGTTTGTGCGCAATTTTAAAGCATGTCATGTTTGGTATCCATGTACTCGGCCTAAAAAAAAGTGTGTTTTTTCCCCAAAAAATGCATTTGAAAAATCGCTGCGCAAATACTGTGTGAAAAAAAAAAATGAAACACCTACCATTTTAATCTGTAGGGCATTTGCTTTAAAAAAATCTATAATGTTTGGGGGTTCAAAGTAATTTTCTTGCAAAAAAAAATAATTTTTTCATGTAAACAAAAAGTGTCAGAAAGGGCTTTCTCTTCAAGTGGTTAGAAGAGTTGGTAATGTGTGACATATGCTTCTAAATGTTGTGCATTAAATGCCAGGACAGTTCAAAACCCCCCCAAATGACCCCATTTTGGAAAGTAGACACCCCAAGCTATTTGCTGAGAGGCATTTCGAGTCCATGGATATTTTATATTGTGACACAAGTTGCGGGAAAGAGACAAATTTTTTTTTTTTTTTTTGCACAAAGTTGTCACTAAATGATATATTGCTCAAACATGCCATGGGAATATGTGAAATTACACCCCAAAATACAATCTGTTGCTTCTCCTGAGTACGGGGATACCACATGTGTGAGACTTTTTGGGAGCCTAACCGCGTACAGGACCCTGAAAACCAAGCACCGCCTTCAGGCTTTCTAAGGGCGTAAATTTTTGATTTCACTCTTCACTGCCTATCACAGTTTCGGAGGCCATGGAATGCCCAGGTGGCACAAACCCCCCCAATGACCCCATTTTGGAAAGTAGACACCCCAAGCTATTTGCTGAGAGGTATAGTGAGTATTTTGCAGAAACTCACTTTTTGTCACAAAGTTTTGAAAATTGAAAAAAGAAAAAAAAATGTTTGTTTTCTTGTCTTTCTTCATTTTCAAAAACAAATGAGAGCTGCAAAATACTCACCATGCCTCTCAGCAAATAGCTTGGGGTGTCTACTTTCCAAAATGGGGTCATTTGGGGGGGGGGGGTTGTGCCACCTGGGCATTCCATGGCCTCCGAAACTGTGATAGGCAGTGAAGCGTGAAATCAAAAATTTACACCCTTAGAAATCCTGAAGGCGGTGATTGGTTTTCGGGGCCCCGTACGCGGCTAGGCTCCCAAAAAGTCCCACACATGTGGTATCCCCATACTCAGGAGAAGCAGCTAAACGTATTTTGGGGTGCAATTCCACATATGCCCATGGCCTGTGTGAGCAATATATCATTTAGTGACAACTTTGTGCAAAAAAAAAAAAAAAAAATTGTCACTTTCACGCAACTTGTGGCAAAATATAAAATATTCCAATATTCCATGGACTCAACATGCCTCAAAGCAAATAGCTTGGGGTGTCTACTTTCCAAAATGGGGTCATTTGGGGGGGGGGGGGGTGTGCCATCTGGGCATTTTATGGCCTTCAAAACTGTGATAGGTAGTGAGGAGTAAAAATCAAAAATTTACGCCCTTAGAAATCCTGAAGGCGGTGATTGGTTTTCGGGGCCCCGTACGCAGCTAGGCTCCCAAAAAGTCCCACACATGTGGTATCCCCGTACTCAGGAGAAGCAGCTGAATATATTTTGGGGTGCAATTCCACATATGCCCATGGCCTGTGTGAGCAATATATCATTTAGTGACAACTTTTTGTAATTTTTTTTTTTGTCATTATTCAATCACTTGGGACAAAAAAAATTAATATTCAATGGGCTCAACATGCCTCTCAGCAATTTCCTTGGGGTGTCTTCTTTCCAAAATGAGGTCATTTGGGGGGGTTTTGTACCGCCCTGCCATTTTAGCACCTCAAGAAATGACATAGGCAGTCATAAACTAAAAGCTGTGTAAATTCCAGAAAATGTACCCTAGTTTGTAGACGCTATAACTTTTGCGCAAACCAATAAATATACGCTTATTGACATTTTTTTTACCAAAGACATGTGGCCGAATACATTTTGGCCTAAATGTATGACTAAAATTGAGTTTATTGGATTTTTTTATAACAAAAAATAGAAAATATCATTTTTTTTCTAAATTTTCGGTCTTTTTCCGTTTATAGCGCAAAAAATAAAAACCGCAGAGGTGATCAAATACCATCAAAAGAAAGCTCTATTTGTGGGAAGAAAAGGACGTAAATTTTGTTTGGGTACAGCATTGCATGACAGCGCAATTAGAAGTTAAAGCGACGCAGTGCCAAATTGGAAAAAGTCCTCTGGTCTTTAGGCAGCCAAATGATCCGGGGCTGAAGTGGTTAAAGTGGTGGAAGTCAAAGTGAAAAAACTATTTTTATTTTTATTCTGGGTAGAATGTGGGTAAGGGATTTACAGTGGCAGGGGAGCTAGGAATGTTGAATGGGGTGGAAGAGAGGACAAAGCCAAGGTAAGCATATCGGGAAGAAGGTGGGGTGAACCCACTGCTTTGCCATGCATGGCATATCACAGATTCGGTTTAGGGTTGTTTTCATCTGTTTCCCTGTGGATAAAATATATATTTTTTTTGTTATATACTATAGGTGAAGAATTGTATATTATGCGTTTAAGAGAAACAATTATAAAAATGAATGTTAATCATAATCATGTATTATCATATTTACAATAGCCTTTATAAATCTGAGATTTTTTCTTTATCCTACTTAAAAAAATAATGCCCGCAATGCTGTCCCTATAGTTCCAAATCCAATGTCTGATGAGAAAGTCCTTTGAATTGTCAACAGGATTTCATGAATTTTAACAAGGTTCTTCATGAGAGAGGGTGTCAGGCTGCAGCGTGCCATGCTTGTGTATTGTCCCCTGGAACCTAATTGCAGGGTAGGTGACAGTGCAGAGACACATACTATCTAAAGTTCATTTCTTATTAATTGCCTCTCAAAATAACATGTTTTCTGTCTCTTGGGTTACGGGTGCATTTTAATTTAGTGAGAACCGAGACGTGATGGTGTCATTTGCACTGTTCTTCTTAAAGTAAAAAAGGGTTAAGTCCCTGCACAATAGACACTGGCAAGCTGCTATGAACCAGTGAACCGTGGCTAGTTATTTTCTATGATTTTTTTTATTTTTGGGGACAAAAAAAAGTTATCTTAACAATTATTTTGTCAGAATACCCTTTAATTAAGGAAGAAAACTGTTCCTTAATTAAGCTTCTGTAGTCTGTGTGCAGTTTTCATGCATTAAAAAATACATTGTGGGATACTGAAAACAAAGAAAAAACAAATGATGTCTACATATTTAACCATAAGCATTGTATTTTCTAAATGGTGATGGTGGGTTTGACCTAAAAGTGTGATGTGTCTGCCATTTTTTTTTTCTTCTCCAAAGAATGTGTGATTCCTTAATGAAACCCTTTAGTGGAATATACTTGCCTTATACTGGGCTGTTATTACATTGCAGGCACCCATAGGTGCCTGCAAGTAAGGTCCCAGTACTGTCCTTGCCCGGTACTTGACCTCACCCCCTCTTACTTATTACAGGTACTTATAATTATGTACTTCCAAAGCCTCGCCATTGGCTATCACAGTAAAAGGCCACTAGTGAATATTAAGAGATAGCAAGGGGCTGATCCAGAAAATCAGCAATCACTTACAGCCTTGCCATGATAAAACGGCATTACCTAAAACTCCTTTCTACTTTTGAAGAAGGTTGTACTTCACTGACGTATTACTTTGTCAATCCATTTGGTAAATAGAACCTCCAGCTCTGTGCTAATAAGGCCAGTAGGCCAAAACAATAGAGTCTATGGGTTCTCGTTAAACAAAAGCCTTGTGGGAATCATTTATATGCATGCCTGCATTACTCTGAAGTCCTTTCTCCTTTGGAAAGGAGTAATGTGCATGTGTAAACCTGAAGTATTCCTACTTGATTGCAAAATGCAAGATATAAAAAATAATGCATGGCGTGCCATTATGAGAAGCATTTAACTTATGAGTTCTCATCTAACATCTGTACATGTCTGGCTATAATTAATGCATACTGAACATTAACCGTCAGGTTATTTAAGCACTCAGCCGTGGGCACTGCACATGCTCTGAAGAAGCTTGGCAACAAGTGAAACGCGTAAGCGTCTAACCTATGCACTGGTGGGACATGGATCTCCACTCATAGATGAGGAATCAACTTTGAGTATACAGAAGCGGTTTGAGTAATTTCGAGATATCGGGTTGAGCTCTGCGGTGAACATTGGGACTAAGCGCCTCCTCTGGTAATCTGACAGACTAAGTGCGGAACATTTTTGAACTCTGTGATACACCATACATCCCCACGGAAAGATCCGGAAATAACAGCTCTTGTCAGCACAGATGAACACACCGCACGTTTGCTCCCCCACACCAAGTCAACGCGGCTACTACCGTCCTCTATGGGCCCTGTAATTCAGGCTGAAGACGTCAAACGGTGAGCTAGGTAGTGCTCCAACATACAGGAGGCACACTATCTACTGCTACCTGCCATTTGTTTCCTTGCTGAATACATAATCTTGCCCTCTGACTGCTGCTATACAGCCGGCAACACGGGGATATTTCATTCATCAGCCTGCTCTGTATTTTAAGTTTGTTTTTCCTCACCATTAATATCCGGCGGATATTTTTTCAATCACCAGCACTTGCACTTTACCTAGTGAGGACCGAAGTGGCTACACTCAATCTACTCATAACCTTATTTAGGAAGTAGATGAATTTTAGATCAGACCCGGGTCTCTCTTACAATTTGACATGTATGCAGGTGCATGAGTGATTGATGTATGTGGAATGAATCGGTGGCCACCGATGCTTTGTAGGACCCTTGTCCTATTTTTAATTTATGGTTTTTGGATAGATGTACTGTTTTAATTGGGATAATCAATAAAGATATTTAGGTAAATACCCGCATGTTCTTGAGTGGACTGTCTTTTGGAGGTTCTCCCCTCCTTCCTTTTCTTTGCATCTGTACATACTGCTGTGGTTCAAAGGACCAGACAAAGGGAGGCTGTAGATGGGCAATTATGTTCCTCTCCTTGGACTTTTCCCACTGTGCCAAGACCTATAGCACTTTTTCTAATCTGGTCAATGAATGCATAGGGGAAAATACTCCTAGTAAAAGCCTCCTTCTGTTTTTCCATGTGCCTTTACCAGAGCATGCCTGAAAAACCTTAGAGTTCAGTTGTAGACCTACACAGTCATAGCCTGAGATGACAAGGGTAACCTCTCTTACTGCTCCAGCCCAAGCATCACTGGGTAGCAGGACAGAGTGCAGGGACGAAAGAGTGCCATGGTGGCACAAAGGAGTGCAGGTGGGATAAAAGAAGTGGAGTGAGTGGCGGTAAATTGTGATACCATTGATGGCAGTAGAATTCTTTAATGGTGTTGTCACGTGGCTGGTACGAAAGGAGATCATGGTCACCCACAAGAATAGTAGAAGCACAAACTGTGGTCAGCAACAGTTAGTTTAGATGCTACCAATATCATAGGCAGAGACAGAATCACGGACAGGCCGGGTCAACAACTGAGTGGCAGGCAGAAATCATGGTCATACAATATGGGGTCAACACAGTAGCAGGTCAGCAGACAAAAAAGAACCACAAAAGAGTCAGGAAACAGGTAAGTAACAGGCATCAGATTGGATACAGATTCACGAGCACAGCTGAAGATGTCTTAGCAGTGGAGTCTTGAAAATCTCTACTTTAACTAGCCTGCTTGGCGCTGCTATTTGCAATATGCTCACACATTTGCCTATGCACCCAAGGTGAGACTTGCAGATGGATGTGCTTGTGCACAATTCTGTGAGCAGAACTTGCATACATACATGCAGAGGTGCTCACGCTAAAGTCTGGCTTTGTGGGTTGGCTTGATCTTCTTGACACTGTGACGCAATGGGGTTGATTTACTAAAACTGGAGATTGCAAAATCTAGTGCTGCTGTGCATGGTATCCAATGAGCTTCTAACTTCAGCTTGTTCAATGAAGCTTTGACAAAAAATCCTGGAAGCTGATTGGTTTTTATGCAGAGCTGCGCCAGATTTTGCGCTCTCCGGTGTTAGTAAATCAAATCAACCCCCTATGTAAACATTTGTAGATGACTCAAGTTGAAATCATATCACTAAATCGAGTTATCTGCAGGAAAGGAAAGGAATTTGTTTGGTCTGTTATAAAATAGGCTAGTAATGATCAAATAGGCACATTTAAAGCAACTGTAATTGTTTTCATTTTTCTAATTGTATTAGTATTGAAAAAGGCAATTAGTAGAAGTGATGCTTTTTTAGCAAATGGTCATTTATCCACTTACACAGGAAGCAAAGACACGTTAGGTCAAAACATTGCTTTGTCTGCTATTGCTTTTTAGAAGGCTGGTAATTACTTTTTAAATGTCCAGTATACCTAAACTGCAAATTGGTTTATAGGGAAGCTGGTAAAAGAACTTGATTGTATATGTTTTCATATATCTGATGTACTTACTGCATAACTCTGTGGTTGTTGGAAGAAAATATTAGAGTTTCTGTGTCTGTAATAGCTTTGTTTACATCTAGGGCAAAAAAACCCTAAAAAAGCTGTCAAAGAATTTCCAAGTCAAAGACGTCCCCTATTTTGCTGGAACTTTCTATATACCGTTAGTCATTACCATATAATAAGGCTTTTGCCCGGCTGTTGCTTACTGTACATGAATATGGTATTGCAGGGGAAGAGGGTGAACACCTAAACAACCCAGAATACATACCCAGACAATATGTACATTTTGAGTCAAAGAGCTATAGCAGCCTTTAAATAAAAGGGCAATGCTAAAAAATAACCACTAGGAAAATCAAAAGTGTACTAAAACTGGAGAGTGCAAAATCTAGTGCAGATGTTCATGGCAGCCAATCAGCTTCTTACTTCAGCTTGTTTAATTAAACTTTGACAAAAAAACTGGAAAGCTGATTGGTTTCCTTTTTTTTTTTTTTTTTTAAGTTTTTCCAAATATTTTATTCCAGACGTGTGGGCATGTTTAAGCGAGGATACCAAATTTCTTCAGGACATCTGTGTACCTTGCAATTTTACTCAACATTCTTCTCTCTGAAGCTGATTGGTTTCTAAGCAGATCTGCACCTGAGTTTACACTCTCCAGTCACACCATGCCACCTTGGGGACAATTTACTCCAATTTGTCATGGGGATTTTATCCCCCTCCTTGCTAGGTATCCTTCTTGCTCGGCTTCTGGTTAAGATCCATCTTATTCTGCCTCCTCCTCTTGATGAGATAGGTTTTTATATTGCTATTTATGAAATTCTCTGTCTTCTAATGAGATCTTTCTCAATTTGTCTCCTGATGAGTTTCTTCTCACTTTGTCTCCTGATAAGATCCTTCTTATTTTGCCTAATGATGATATCCTCCTCACTTTGTATTCTGACAGGATCCTTTCACTCAGTCTCTTGATAAGATCCCTCTCACTTGGTCTCATGTTGCGTTCCTTTTCATTTTGTACCCTATGAGATCCTTTTCACTTTGTCTCCTGATGAGATCCTTATTGCTTTGTTTCCTGAAGAGATCCTTTTAACTTTCTTAATGAGATTCTTCACACTTTGGGGTTGATTTATTAAAGGCAAATAGGCTGTTCACATTGCAAATAGATTTTTCCCTTTAGCTTAGTCGATGAGGTGAAACTCTGCTGACTTCCAGCATCAAATCATGTGCATGCAAAACCCCTTTTTTTTTTCCTTGCACCTGATTGGGCATTCTTTGCAAAGTGCATTTTTACCACATTCTGTAAGCTAAGAAAATTCCCTGCAATGAAAACAGCATATTTGCCTTTAGTAAACCAGTCCTTTGTTTCTTGATAGAATCCTTCTGATGCTGTCTTCTCATGAAATCTTCTCATCTTGTCTCCTCATGAGATCCTTCTTCTCAGTTTCCCTTCTGTTGAGATAATTTTCACTGTATCTCCTGATGAGATCCTTTTTTACTTTGGCTTTTTGTGAGATCCCTTTCTCCTTCTCTCCTGATGAGGGCCTTCTGACCTTGACTCCTGATGATATTTTTCTCACTTGGTCTCCTGATGCATCCATTTAATTTAGTCTCCCGATAAAATCCTTTTCATTTAGTCTCCTGGTGAGATCCTTTTTCTCTGGATTGTGGGCACTGTTTAAATAATATTATACCAGTTATAAGTGATGGCACACTTTTTCAAATAATATACATCCAGCTGAACCTACTCGTTCTCTTCGTTCCTCCTAAGACCTCCTGCTCTCTAGCTCCCTCGTCACCTTCTCCCATGCTCGCCTACAGGACTCTTCCCGAGCTTCTTATATCCTATGGAACGCTCTACCCCAATCTGTCTATCTCCTACTCTGTTTGCTTTTAGACGATCACTGAATACCCTCCTCTTCAGAGAAGCCTATCCTGCCTCCACCTAATAACTGTAATTTTATTTTCTCCATCCGATCATCTCCCACAGTTATTACCTTTTGTATCACTTGACTCCCTACTAGATCCTAAGCTCTATCGAACAGGGCCCTCTGATTCCTCCTGTAATAAATTGTATTGTAACTGTACTGTCTGCCCTTATGACTGTAAAGTGATGTGCAAACTGCTGGCACTATATAAATCCTGTATATTAATAATAACGCATCTTCTAGCTAGGCAATAATGCCTATGAATGTACAATATAAAAATCACTCAGAGACACAGCTTAAATTAGTCCATTCAGATACATATTTGCTAATTCACATTTATAATATTATTTAGACCTCTAAAGTGTTTCACTAAGAGGAAATAAAGAAGGCACTTTTGAATTAAATATACCAAAGAAAAGCCATTAAACAAAGTAGTTTATATGTTGGTAAAATGGATATAACAAAACTGTACACTGTTTCTACAGTGATACAGTATAATACTTTATACTGCTCTTTTTTTCTACCAGAAAGGAAGTTGAGTGCTATGAATTCAATGTTCTTTTTCTTTATAAGATCTTATAGTAGCTGTGATGCTTTCATCTATAACAGTGGTTCTAAACTCCTGTCCTCAGGACCCCCTAACAGGCCAGATTTTAAGTTTTACATTGGGGAGATGCAGACTAGAATACTGCAATCACTGAGCAGCAAATTATATCACCTGTGATGCATTTCAGTTATCTTGCAAACCTGGCCTGTTAGTGGGTCATGAGGACAGGAGTTGAGAACCACTGATCTATAAAGTTCAATATATCTATTAAAACTGACTTTACTTAGAGAAGCCTATGCAGGTGTTTTTCTTGAAGGGTTACAACAGTTTTAGAGATAGAAACATATAAATTGTTGTACAGTATGTTGCAATTCTGCTGTCAGTCTAGGCAAGCATTTAGAGTTCTATACACAATATTATTATAGGGTGGAATTAGAAAAAGATTATTTATGGGAATTGAGTGTAAGGGACTGCCATATCCTTAACCTCCCTGGCAGTATTCCCGAGTGTGGCTCGGGGTTAAATTTCGGTACCATTAGCGGTAACCCAGAGCCACACTCGGGATTGCATTGCAGGATCCTGGTGCGGTATACTTACCTTGTCCCCAGGATCCTGCCATGTCCCCCCGCTGTGTCCGTGGGCTCTGTCCTCCGCCCGATGCCTCTCTGTGCCAGTCCGTTCCCTGCGAGCGTCGTGACACATGAGGGCGGAGCCCGGTGGCAAATTCAGAAAATTGAAAAATCATAATACATACAGTACACTCTAATCTTACAGATTATATTACTGTATGAAATTATTTCACATCCCTTTTGTCCCCAGTGCTTTGTCCAATGCCCTGCATGCAGTTTTATATGATATATACTGTTCTTTCTGCCTGCAAACTAGAGATTGTCCATAGCAACCAAAGAGTGTACCTTTACGTTAAAAGTGGTTTTAGACCAGCTAGAAAACAGCGATAGTAAATTAGAACACTTGCAGAATTGAGCGATAGTGAATCGTGGGGAAATTAATTTTATTATTATTATATTTAAACGTTTTATAATTATTTATATTTATTTATTATATTATAATTTATGATTTTGTGTTTCAAACTTCATCATACCTGGGATATCTACTAGACTCTTGTTTGGACAGATTTAAGTGTGTTATTGCTAAGACCTACAATATATAACGCCAAATTTCTATGCAAAATAATTGTACTGCTTTGAGACGCAAAATCTGACATAATCATACCGCCAGGGAGGTTAAAACATAAAAAAAGAGACATGCAACAAGTGCAGCAGGAGCCGCCCCCTTGGACTTTTAAGGCAGAAATGGGAGTAGTGGAGTAGGTAAAAAGGCAACTGAGTGCCACTTTTATTAAGTACACAGTATGTAATACATTTTTTAAACATGAACAGTAACATTAAAATATACAAGGTATACCAATGAACCAGTTAATACATAAATGTATATATCAAAACCCAAAGCTAATAATCTAGGCACTGTCAGAGTCAAGCTGAGGTCAGTCCGTGAAGATTTGTAGCATACATCCCGACATGTTTCGGAAATTTATTGGTATATATTTTTTCCTTCATCAGGGGGGGTTTACATTTGGGTGATTTTATCTTTATTTGCAACATAGATATAGTTACATAGTATCTGTACTGTAGTGCATAAAAAGCAAGTCGTTTTACATAGTGAACTATATGGTTTTTAGGCTTAAAGGTACTTACATACGGGGTTCATTGAGGGGCATGGGGAATTGGTAAAAACAATTGTAAAGATTCCACGTTGGCTGAGAGAGTCCGCATGGACAACATAGGTGGACAGGCATGCAACTCTGTGCCGACCACTGATTCACATCCACATGAGACACTCTGATGGCTACACCAGCAAAGAAGTAATATTGTCTAAAGGACCATGAAAAACGAAAGAAAATCAATCCATGTTTTAAGATTAGTACACAGGCACAGCCAGTGTGCATGTGGCAGCAAAGCAGAGGCATGTATTGCCCACAATTTCCTGTATTTAATAGTACATGACCTTTCAATATACTGGTAGAAGCTCAGACATTAGAGCAGCCGTGATCAGACCGAGACATGCCAGCTGTGTGTGAGCGCTGTTAAATAGGGAATCACCTGATGAGGGAGCCAATCCTCCAGGGGTGGTGCTGGTTGTCCGGCCTCATTTGCTGTATAGAGAACAGCTGAGGCCAGACTCAGAGTGTCTCCCTGACGCTGAGGCACGCGGCGTAGCCCCACCACTCGGGGTACGATGACGGCACACACCAGAGCATCACCGGCGAAAAGGAAGTCTCCTTCCATGTCGTAGACACAGCAGGCACAGGTAGGAGCTCCTCCCCGCAGAGACGGCTTGTATGGAGACAGGGAGATCCCTGTCATCCACCAGTCATGTACAGGTGGAGCCTACCCGCCGGGTGGTGTGAAAAAAAAACAAGGCAGCCCAGGGAGCACACCGTGTGCCACCCATTGGACCAAAAGGACAATGACAGCCAACGTGTTTACAATGCAAAAACATCAAAATCACAAAGAACAAACAGAGGCCGAAAAATAAACAAACGAATAAATGAAAATAATAAAAATAAAATTGAGAAAGGGGGGATAGAAAGACATTGCGGTTGAATATCAAATGGACACAATTAACAATAGACTAGAATAGATCATCTATATTGCATACATGTAATTATGAAGGTAATAATGCGGTCACAAGATTATTTTTATTTTTGTGTCTCCGTGTCAGGGAGACACTCTGAGTCCGGCCTCAGCTGTTCTCTATACAGCAAATGAGGCCGGACAACCAGTACCACCCTCTGTGAAGATTGGCTCCCTCATCAGGTTGTTCCCTATTTAACAGCGCTCAAACACAGCTGGCATGTCTCGGTCTGATCACGGCTGCTCTGATGTCTGCGCTTCTGCCAGTATACTGAAAGGTAATGTACTATTTAATACAGGCATTTCTGGGCAATACATGTCTTTGCTTTGCCGCCACGTGCACACTGGCTGTGCCTGTGTACTAATCTTAAAACACTGATTGATTTTCTTTTGTTTTTCATGGTCCTTTAGACAGTATTACTTCTTTGCTGGTGTAGCCATCAGAGTGTCTCTTGTGGATGTGAATCAGTGGTCGGCACAGAGTTGCATGCCTGTCCACCTATGTTGTCCATGCGGACTCTCTCTACCAACGTGAAATCTTTACAATTGTTTTAACCAATTCCCCATGCCCCTCAATGAACCCCGAATGTAAGTACCTTTAAGCCTAAAAACCATATATTTCACTATGTAAAACGACTTGCTTTTTATGCACTACAGTACAGATACTATGTAACTATATCTATGTTGCAGATAAAGATAAAGTCACCCAAATGTAAACCTCCCCTGATGAAGAAAAAATATATACCAATAAATTTCTGAAACATGTCAGGATGTATGCTACAAATCTTCACGGACTGACCTCAGCTTGACTCTAGCAGTGCCTAGATTATTAGCTTTGGGTTTGATATATACATTTATGTATTAACTGGTTCATTGGTATACCTTGTATATTTTAATGTTACTGTTCACGTTTATAAAATGTATTACATACTGTGTACTCAATAAAAGTGGCACTCTGTTGCCTTTTACCTACTCCACTACTCCCATTTCTATCTTAAAAGTCCAAGGGGGCGGCTCCTGCAGCACTTGTTGCATGTCTCTTTTATTTATAGGGTGGAATTAGCTTATTGATCAACTAATCTATCCAAATATATGTCTTAAGGAAAACCTATGACCTATCTAACTCCAAGCTTGCAAGGCTCCCCCATTTGCCCCCCCCCCCTTCACTGGAGCACCCCTGCAGCTTAAAACAAAAAAAAACAATATTTTGTATATATCTTTTTTCCAGGTGTCTTTGAAAATGACTTGCTAAGCTATTGCTAGACTTGCCAGGCTTCACAAATTTGTTGCACAATTGCAGAAAGTCTGCATTGCATGACTCCAGATCAACTTTCTTTGCAAAAATACTACAAGTCTGCTGCAAGTTCTGGTTCAGTTATGTTGTGCAATAGTCATCCCGCCACAAGGGTCACTGTGGCTGAATTTTCATGATGTAGACTTGCAGAGCTCTTCCTGTAGAATCATTACTGCAACTTTGCTCTTGCTATAGACTTGCCACGCAAATTCGCTACAAATTGGAAAAGTGTCAACTAGAATTTTTGCTTCAAGTGCTCTGCAAGTGTACAACTTGCCTGTGAAAATGTGCAGCAAGTTAACAGATTTACAATTTAACACTGCCACATATTTGTGGCAAGTTATCCTTGCTATCTGGGATATGGGGTGAGTGGACCTATCAATATACAGTACAGAGTATCAGAAAGTTGGTGTGCGCATATGATCTTTGGAAGTAGCAGTGACAGATGAATAGGTCTGAAAGAAAGTTTAAAGAGAAAGCAAGCAGTAAAAGGCATTCAGTTTGGTTTGACTATCTTAATGACAGGTACTATTTTGTGACGTTTGTAGGCAAGTGCCTCATTTGTGTATATTCCACCTAACTTTGCCAACGTCTACCATTATGCCAAATGTTTGTTGTTGTTAAACTGTAAAATGTAAATGCATTAAACTGGTAAGGAAGGAGTTAACTGTTTTGCTAACTCCCGGAAGTTCATAATGCCGCCCCAGATGTTGGATTATAAATACAAGGTAAGGCAACCTGTTGAAGTCGCTCAGTGTATGGGAACTAGAGACGGGAATATGTCGCTATGCAATTAAGTGCTGTCCTATGTTATCCCCTGCGGGAATCCGATTCGGGGTTCCAGACCATGGACTTTATGCTCAACTGTAATGGACTTGCTACAGGCTAAGGTATGGTCTTTTATGGATCAGGGATACCAGAAGCACCAAGAGGGATTACTAAAAGTGAAACAATGTTGACAAAAGCTGTAATGTAATGCAAAGATGTACTGGATGAAGTGCCATCAGTAAAGACAAGTTTTGTTGCTTGCAAGTTCTGCCTGGTCTGAGATTATTTCAGAATATCCATAAAAAGGGGTATGCATGGTGTATCAAATAGCATGGTCACACCAGGGGACAGGACAGTGTAAGGACTGTAGTACTAGTATCTAAGTGTAATATAGCAGCCAGCTGGCCACGGACTTGAGGTGACTTGGCCTGGGTGACGGAGTTCACCAGTAGTGAAGGAGCCTCTGTCTATCAAGAATTGGAATTACATGCCCCTGTTAAACAGGGGCAGAAAAATTAGGCCTTTGGTGGTTGTGGTGGTGGTGCCACAACACTGTAAGCCCTCACAGTTACTCTTGGTGGGTGCAGGAATGGGCCCTGCTGTGAAATATTATATCAAGATTTGGAATTACATGCCCCTGTTAAACAGGGGCAGAAAAATTGGGCCTTGGGTGGTGGTGCCACAACACTGTAACCTCTCACAGATACTCTTGTTGGGCACAGGAACTGGCCCTGCTGTGAAATATTAGATCAAAAATTGTAATTACATGCAGAAAAATTGGGCCTTGGGTGGTGGTGGTGGGGCCCTAAACCAAAAATATTGTTGGAAGCTAGCATCATCAAGATTGAGGAGGAATAGGATAGTCAGCATAGGCAGTCTTCAAGGGATCCCACATCCATAGAAAATTCATTCAGTTACTTCAGCATCAGGTGCTTGATAGCTGCTGATCCAAGGCTGATTAATTTTTATGGATGTGCGCCTATCAATGGAGTCTGTGGACAGGCGCACTCTATGATCCATTACACATCCTCCAGCAGCACTGAATGTGCGTTCAGAAAGGACAGGCCAGTAGCTCAATTGCATATTGAGCAAGTTCTGACCAGTGGTTCATCCTCAAGACCCAGTAACCCAGTGGATGCTCTGTTAGAAAGGTCTCCAAGTCTGCTCTTGCCCCTAGATATTCCTGCACCATGGAATGCAGATGCTGGCGATGGTTGCCTGTACCGATCAAACCTTGGCGCTGAGGACTGAAAAGTTTAAAGGCATTGGTCAGCCGGCCACCTTCTCCACTGCTCTTCCTCTGACTAAACAAAGCCTCAGCAACACGTTGTCTGGGAAATTGTAAGGGTCATGAAATGCATTGCACAAACCTTTCTTCAAGTCCTCCTGAAGATGTTTCATCCTCTGCTCCCTCTGAGAAGGCAGGAGGAGTTCTGCAACCTTACCCTTGTAACGTGGATCAAGAAGGGTTGCCAGCCAGTAATGATCCCTCTCCTTGATACTACAAATCCTAGGGTCCTTTCGCAGGCTTTGCAGAATCAGGGAGGCCATGCAGCGTAAGTTTGCAGAGGCTTTCGATTCTGAGTCCTCTGGGTCACTCTGGATCAGATGATCTGTAACTACCTCCTCCCAGCCACGTACAAGTCCTTGGGGTTCTGGGGACAGAAAACCATCCCTTGAAGACTGCTGCAGAGTGTTATCCTCTACATCCATGCTGACACAATCCTCCTCCTCTTCTTCCTGTTTGTTTGGCCGGCCCGCAGGAATGCTATCTGGATAAAGGGGGCCTTGAGAGGTAAGGAAGTCCTGTATGCTTGTGTAGCCCCTTGAATGCTTACAGAGCACCGCTGATTCAGAGGACAAATCTGCAGAAGAGGCCACAGAGGAAGAAGAAGAGGAGGGGGTGGAGGAGAGAGAATGACCACTAACATTTTGGAGGCTTGGTGGCGGAACAAGCTCCAACAATACTGAACCCTGTCCTGCATCCTTCCCAGCTGCCAGCAGAGTTACCCAGTGCGCCGTAAAGGAAAGGTAACATGCCTGCCAATGCCTGCTGGATCATGAGTCAGCGGTAATATGCACCTTACTGCTGACCACCCTGTCCAACGAGGCCAAAACATTACCTTCCACATGCCGGTAGAGAGCCGAAATGGTCTTCCATGAAAAGAAATGGCGTTTTGGAACCTGTCACTGAGGTACAGCACATTCCACAAATTCACGAAAGGGGGCAGAGTCTACCGGCTGAAAAGGCAGCAGTTGCAGTGTCACGGAACTTCCCTCACTACGCTTGAGTGCTTCTGTCATATACCACTTCTTCCTAGTCTGTATACAGATATCAGATATTCCAAATGCTTCCAAGCAGAAAACAAGGCGACACTTGCTTAGATGCTAACATGAACTGTTTTATTTAGAATCAAAATTACAAGACTTTATATGCTGTTGGAACGTCCTCTAACAATACAACTGTAACCTAATTAACATGAGCTAATTATCTAATTCTTTATACAGCCTAGGTGACTACGTCTCCTAGCTCATTGACTATTGAACAGATATTACCATAAACATCAACACAGGGTTAATTAGAACAAACAACAATGAGTTGAATACCCTTAGAACCTGTGGTAAGCCAGACTAAACTCATTTACATTAAACACATTATAGCTGACATCAGACAGGTGAGTGGAGTTGATGACATTAGCATCTTCTCACAGTATGAGTCCCAACAGTATGACTCAGTCACTATTGCTACTATGGCAAATACAGGGTCCCCAGAGTCTGTGTGTCCTGGGGGACAAGGACTCGAAGCCAACACCTCAAGGGTACCCCAAATGCCAAGGCCCATAATCTGTAGGCAAGAGGCTCACATTCAGTCCCCTCCAAAAGCCTCTATCCCGGGTGAGTCTGTCACATGCAGTGCTAGCAATTTGGCCAAGTTAGCATTTAGACGCTGAGCATGTGGATGGTTGGGACTGAATTTCTTTTTACGGTTCAGCAACTGGGGTAGTGAAATTTGCCTGATAAAATCAGATGGTGGTGTACTGCTAGCAGATTGCTGCAAGTACTTGGGACACCTATTTCTATACCTTCATTCCTCTCAGTGCAGGTTTTTGAGAGGACTGGAGGTATAGTGGGGTTGGAGATCCCAGATGAGGAGCAAGGAGAAGTCTGCTTTTTTGTTTGATGTGGGTCTTTCAAGTGCTGTTGCCAACGGACTGCATGGCAGGTTGTCATATGTCTGGTCAAGCATGTGGTGCCCAAGCGGCTGCTGTTCTGGCCATGCTTGATCCGCTTGAGACATAGGTTGCAAACAGCAACAGTGCAATCTGCTGCAAACGTGTCGAAAAAAGCCCACACCAAGGAACCTTTAAAAGTCAGCGGGGAGTCAGCAGCGCCCTGCACCTGTGGAGGACATCCTTCCTCGTTGTAGTTGTGCTTCCTCCTTCTCCTCCTCTAATCTCTCAGGTACCCAAGTACAGTTAGTGCCCTCATCATCTCCTCCCTCCTCATCACTGGAGCAAACTTGGCAGAATGCTGCAGCTGGGGGAACATGACTGCCAGTTTCTTGTCCTTCTCCTTCACCCCCTCTCTCTAGGCTCACGTTACTCCCTTTTTCAACCTGGGAAACAACATTGGAGCCTTCAAATCGCTGCGCATCCTCCAGCAGCATGTACCCGATACTGTAGTCGAATAATTCTGGGGACTCCTTCGTGCATGATGGTGGGACTACGGAAGGAGTGACTGTGGACAAGGAGCCAGTGGAATAGGCTGCTTTGGCAGCTGCGTTGGAAGGCAAACTACTCTGAGCCTGGGTGACAGAGGATGAGGATGGCTTTGTTATCCACTCCACCAACTCTTCTGCATGTTCTGGCTCAATAATACGGCCAGCAGCAGAAAAAAAGGACAAGCGTGCTCCATGGCCACCTGCAGAGGATGCACCATGTCCACGACCAGCACTGATGACTGTAGACACAGACGCTGCTTGCCCTCTTTTAGTGTCCTGTGAGCGTCTGCCTTGACTTAGTGGCCTTCCAGACATGATGTATATTTTGTTTTGAAACACCACACTACACTGTGTACACCACCAGAAGTGTAGTAGAAACTGTACACACTGTATTAGATACTGTGTACACTGCCTGCACTGTATTAGCAACTGTACTAAGGATGCACTGTATTTTATACAGTGTACACCACCAGAAGTGTAGTAGAAACTGTGCAAACTGTATTAGATATTGTGTACACCACCAGAAAAGTAGTAGAAACTGTACTACGGCTGCATGTATTGTGTACTGTGTACACCACCAGAAGTGTAGTGGAAACTGTACACACCGTATTAGATATTGTGTACACCACCTGCACTGTATTAGCAACTGAAATACGGCTGCACTGTATTTTGTACTGTGTACACCACCAGAAGTGTAGTAGAAACTGTACACACTGTATTAGATACTGTGTACACCGCCTGCACTGTATTATCAACTGTACTACGGTTGCACTGTATTGTGTACTGTGTACACCACCAGAAGTGTAGTAGAAACTGTACACTACAGAATGCACTGTAGATATAAGCTACACTGGATGTGTATATATATATATATATATATATATATATATATATATATATATATATATATATATACGAGACTGGTGCATGCTTTGGCCAATCATCATACAGCAATGCACTGCAATCTCGCAGTGCATTATGGGGCATTCCGCGGCACTCGAATTTGCCGCAAACACCCCATAATGTTTGTTGTTCTGCAAATGGGCGAACACCCGATGTTCGAGTTGAACTTATGTTCAACCCGAACATCAAGCTCATACCTACTAGTGAGTACCCATACAAAATTTTTTTTTTAGGGGAGGGGGAAATTCCAGCAAACAGGAATATTTATTCAACATTTCAAAAATGCCCAGTCTTTTGGAAAATGGAGTATTATACAGTATGTTGATGATTTTTTGCAATTGGTCTTTATGTACATTGATAAATAAACGAACAGATCCAGCCAGTCACTTAAAAGAAGAGGATATGCTTAATTTTCAACAAGTATTGATTTTGTTGTATTATTGTAATGTGGAAATAACCATTAATGTGATTTTTATTTTTACATTTGCTGTGTCATATTTTCATGACTGTATTACAAGTAAAGGAACATAAATAGATCTGATGCAGGTCCATGTATTTCCACTTATAGGGGACAATGCATTACAGAGGGGAGATTTACTAAAACTGGTGCATACAGAATCTGGTGCAGCTCTGCAAAGTAACCAATCAGCTTCCAGGTTTTATTGTCAAAGCTTAATTAAATAAGCTAAAGTTAGAAGCTGATTGGTTACTATGCAGAGCTGCACTAGATTCTGTGTACACCAGTTTTAGTAAATCTCAGAGGTCAAGAGCTTCCATCATGACTGCTACTTACCATTCCATATCATCTAAAAGCATACATTACATACTATAAAGAATCGTGCCAAAAATTGGTTAATACATTTCTAATAATAATCACCTCCATGGCTTAACAGGTCAGTTAAAAAATCTATGGGGACTCAGACTCCAGTTTAAATTTTGCCTTGGAACCCCACATATTTTTTATTTACACCTTTGAGTAATTTCCATTGAATTCAGCCATGTGTGGCTAATGACGAGCCAAAATATATTGTCTTCTTAAATGTCTTGGAGATTTAAGTGGCAATATATCTTCACAGAAATCACCATTTCTACTCAACTCTATCTGCTGTTAAATAATCATATGATAGATTTGTGATTTTCCTAGTAGAAGCCCCAAACTGTCAAATAGGAAACAACTGAAAAATTCTAAAGGTAACATTTCCAACACGATCTTCTAAAAGTGGGTAGAGCTTCAATCTTCTACAGGAAAATCTCTTCATTTGAAACCATATTTAAAAAGAAAAATGATACCCCTAAAAAGGGATCTGAGTTAAAAGTGGGTCCACTTGTCGCTGAAATACAAACACCTGATTTTCAGTACCAATTATTA
Organism: Aquarana catesbeiana; assembly: GCF_042186555.1. NCBI lineage: Eukaryota > Metazoa > Chordata > Amphibia > Anura > Ranidae > Aquarana > Aquarana catesbeiana. Next base: position 70,709,235 of record NC_133328.1, read on the forward strand.
TGGCCTAAAGGAGGGTCCCTTGTGATTATTGGCCCGGGGACAAAAATTCCTGTATGAGCAGTCTTGGGTCACAAAGTGTAACTTCAAAGACAAAAATGTAAGAAAAGTCTGTATAAACACATCTTGTAAATATTTTCGTATCAGCAATTTCGGAATTACCAATGCGGTCATTTTTATCTAGTCTTCCTTGTATCATCAGCAAAAGTCAAGTAGAAGAATCCCTGGTGTTTATAACATCTTGCATCTCCTCTCAGCAGATTCCACCAGAAATGCTTCCTCCCCCGGGAGTTAATTAAAAAACAAATTGGACAAATCAATTCTAAGTTCATCATTTTAAGTTACAGGAAAGTGCAGAGTTTTGTGGCGGAGGAAAAGGTCTTTATTTAAATGAATTAAAATTAGATAGAGATTTCCTAATAAGAGGATCAGTTCGTAACCTTCCACGTTAAATCAACCGACATCTTGTTTGATGTTAAATTGATAGAAATGTACCTTCATCTTGCTGTATTTGTTATCTGGGTTGCATATAACCTCTTTCAGATTAATTTTCTAGCTAAAGCGCCAATTAGTAATGACTTATTAGTTTATGTTGTGTTGGATGTTTAAAGTGTCATTGAACATAATTAGAATGCTACAGTCATGCAAGTGTTGTGACTTTTTTTTCCATCTATTTCTTATATTAAAGAACTAGAAAAGAAACAGATACATTTATAAATATATCATTAGAATATACAGTATAATTAAAACCTATAAAAATGCAATTGAAAAGGTCTGATACCATGCAGATTCAGTTACAAATTCAGTATACAGTATTTGGTCCAGTGAAAAATCATTGGTAGATCATCTTAAAGTGAACTACTGGTTTAGCCATTCCCATTTATAGATTCACTTTAATGCTTACCTCCACAACTGCACATACTTTCTCTTTACTCCCTTGATGATTCGTTCATCTTAATGATGAGAAATTAGCCCTGTGTAAGGTCCAAGTAGCAACTTGTTGCCTACAGAGGGCTGATGACTTTCTGCCACCCCTCTTTCTCCTTATTTGACAGTACTGGCTGCTTGATTGACTAATTGCCAAGTTCTAGAATTGTCAAATGGGAGAGAGGGGTGTATGTAATATGCTATCCCATACCGGGAAGTATGTGCCTAGTATGTATCTTTGCTCCTGACCGATTGGTGGTGGGTAAGTGCTGCCATTGGGACTGTCTAAATGTAGCTTTTTTAAGTTTTGTATAGGGAATGGTTAAGACCCCATCCCGGTATTTTTTTCCTGTCTGTGCCCATTGGAGAGATTTGCCTTCATATTCTTTTCTAGAAGGAGTAGGACATAAAAGGAGATCTCTTTAATGTGAGGTATGTCCCCGCTTAGACAGCTGTCACCAGGGCAAATTCACTTAGTAGATTTCCCCTCACCTTTTGTTCTAGTAACATCTCAAAAACTGTGGACTGTCACTCGCTTTCTGAGCCAATGTACACAAGGACCAATTAAGAAGATGAATCTCTCCAGCAGGGACACAAACATCAGTAAAAAAACAGAAAGGTTTTCCAACCCTTGCCCTTCCTACCCAAAACTGAAAAAAGTGTTGGCTTTACATTTACTTTAAAGTATTTTGCTCTGCATTGACAAAATCCCAGATTTGCTGTATGTATTTTTTAATGATTGCCAGTTTGCAATAGAACAGCAGTAATGCTCTCTCATGCATTATAGTACATGTCAAAAAGAAAAAAAGAGTCTTATTGTGCCAAGTTCAGGCTCATCAGACCTTAAATCCGGGAATAAGGGATTAAAGAGGCTTTAAGATGTAATGAAGGAGCTTCAAGTCCAGTACTCCTATGGAGTCTTGGTTCCACTGTGATGGATCAGGGTGGAGTACATCAATCAGCAGCCTTAGTGTAAGTCAATGCAGGATATATCACAGGAAGAGATGTGGGTGGGGATGGATGGATGGATGACTGCTCAGATTGTCATGCAGCAGGGCCCATTAAGTCTGGGAGTCCTCAATAACAAGTAGGAAACAAAGGTGGCCACAGCACAAACATCAATATGAGCATGTATCATTTATTAAAAGCATAAAGGCACACTTACATATGGATAAGCAAAGGGCTGCAAAACTGTGAAGAGCAGCGCAGTCAGGATCGAACTATCGAGAGCAAAAAAGGAGCATTTCAGAGGCCCTGCCTCCTTTTTCAAGTAACCTCTGAAACACGTTGTACATGCCCCCTTTTCACTCTGGATGGTTGTTACTTTGATCCAGTTCCGCACTCACTGTGCATCTGTGGGCAGCAGAGAGATTACATAATCTCTCACTGCCCGCCCTGACTCTGGGACAGATCTGCATCGTGTGGCAGGTGACATGACAAGTGGCAAGCTGCATCTAGTGGCAGGTGATGTGGCAAGTGACAATCTGCATCTGGTGGCAGATGACGTGGCAAGTGACAATCTGCATCTGGTGGCAGATGATGTGGCAAGTGACAATCCGCATGTTGTGGCAGGTGACATTACAAGTGACAAGCTGCATCTGGTGGCAGGTGACGTGGCAAGTTACAATCTGCATCTGGTGGCAGACAACGATGGCAAGTGATAAGCTGCATCTGGTGGCAGGTAATGTGGCAAGTGACATGCTGCATTTGGTGGCAGGTGATGTGGCAAGAGACAAGCTGTATCTGGTGGCAGGCGATGGTGGCAAGTGACAATCTGCATCTGATGGCAGGCGACGGTGGCAAGTGACATGCTGCATCTGGTGGCAGGCGATGGTGTCAATTGACATGCTGCATCTGGTGGCAGGCGATGGTGGCAAGGGACAAGCTGCATCTGGTGGCAGGTGATGGTGGCAAGGGACACACTGCATCTGGTGGCAGGCGACGGTGGCAAGTGACAAGCTGTATCTGGTGGCAGGCAGCAGTGGCAAGTGACAAGCTGCATCTGGTAACAGGTGACGGTGGCAAGGGACACACTGCACCTGGTGGTAGGTGATGTGGCAAGAGACATGCTGCATCTGGTGGCAGGCGACGGGTGCATATGACACACTCAGGGCTCTTTATAATTCTGCAATATGGTGAATTGAATTGTTTCTTTTTATATTACAATGTTTTAATAGAAATAATGTGCTTCAATCACCAGCCCTTGCCCCGACATAATGCCCGCGAAAAACTTTATTTTCTGGCAGTGTCCCCCTGAGACTAGACTCTGGATCCGCCCCTGGCTGCGCTGTTCTTCACCATCTTCACAGTTTTGCAGCCCTTCACTTATCCATATGCTTTTAATAAATGATACAAGCCCATTATAGTATATGTCACCTGGTCTGGATGATTACTGTAAAGCTATTGTGTTCATATTCAAAGTCTGACCAAACTATTTAAAAAAACTTTGGATTTACAAGGATCAATATATAACAATGACTAGGGGAGACATTATTGAATAACAGAGGAGCAATCTGTTATTAGCTGTGATGGAGAGTCTACCATATTTCGCTATTAGGCAGCAAACACTTGGGAATTGTTAAATGTTAGATTGCGAATGATAGTCCAAAGAGTATCAGCTTCAGAAGCATGCAGAAAAGTATTTAAAATATAACAGCTTTCTTAAAGCTCTTGAAACAGACATTAGCTATCGTCTGAGAATGTTGAATATAGATCTTAATAAGAGTGCTGATTGTAGCTTTAAAGTAGAACTATAAACATGTTTTTTTTCCATTTTGGATAGAGTAATAGAGGGTCCCATTTTGTAGATTTCTTTTCACTTCCTGTCCCATAGCCAAACAGGAAGTGAGAGGAAATCTGTAAAAATTCCTTGGGGCCCCCCAGGTCACCAGAAATAGTGTCCCCCATTGGAAGATTTCCCCTCTATTACTTTTCTGGGGATAACCCAAAGATTGAGATTTTCTTTTACTTTCACTTTCAATAATAATGGTAAACAGGACAAATAGAGAGAGTAAATCTCCTTAACGGGAGCACAGACGGCAATATAAACTGATAGGTGTTCTAATCGCTCTCCACTCTATCCAAAACTAACAAAAAAAGTTTTGCCTTTAGTTATACTTTAAATATGGTTTTATCAGGCTTTGGTAACTTTTACAAACTATATTTTTGGTTCCTGTGTGATTTAACCACTTGCCAACCGCCCCATAGCCAAATGACGGCTGCAGGGCGGCTGGATAACTCTGGGATCACATCATATGACGTGATTCCAGAAAACTGCTCCCGCGCGCCCCCTGGGGCGCGCACACGGGAACATCCGTGACCACCAGAATCGCGGCCGTTTACCATGTGATCGCTCCGTCAAATGACGGAGCGATCACATGTAAACAAACCGGTTCCTCCCTCCCCTCTCTGTACCGATCGGTACAGAGGGGAAGAGATCGGATGGGTGCCGCGCTGTGGGCTGGATGTGTAGTGCCCACAGCGCAGCTCAGTGACATGTACAGTCACATCCATCCATCCATGCTCAGCCATCCCCCCCATGCTCTGCAATGACCCTGTGCAATACTCTGCAATGATCCTGTGCAACCCTGTGCAATACTCTGCAACCCTGTGCAATACCCTGCAATGATCCTGTGCAACCCTGTGCAATACTCTGCAACCCTGTGCAATACTCTGCAATGATCCTGTGCAACTCTGTGCAATACTCTGCAACCCTGTGCAATACTCTGCAATGACCCTGTGCAACCCTGTGCAATACTCTGCAACCCTGTGCAATACTCTGCAATGACCCTGTGCAACACTGTGCAATACTCTGCAACCCTGTGCAATACTCTGCAATGATCCTGTGCAACCCTGTGCAATACTCTGCAATGATCCTGTGCAACCCTGTGCAATACTCTGCAATGATCCTATGCAACCCTGTGCAATACTCTGCAATGATCCTGTGCAACCCTGTGCAATACTCTGCAATGATCCTGTGCCACCCTGTGCAATACTCTGAAACCCTGTGCAATACTCTGCAACCCTGTGCAATACTCTGCAATGATCCTGTGCCACCCTGTGCAATACTCTGCAACCCTGTGCAATACTCTGCAATGATCCTGTGCAACCCTGTGCAATACTCTGCAACCCTGTGCAATACTCTGCAATGACCCTGTGCAACCCTGTGCAATACTCTGCAACCCTGTGCAATACTCTGCAATGACCCTGTGCAACACTGTGCAATACTCTGCAACCCTGTGCAATACTCTGCAATGATCCTGTGCAACCCTGTGCAATACTCTGCAATGATCCTGTGCAACCCTGTGCAATACTCCGCCATACCCCGCCATACTCCGCCATACTCCGCCATACCCCGCCATACTCCGCCATGCCCCGCCATGCCCCGCCATACTCGGCCATGCTCGGCTGTACTCGGGTGTCATTTTTGGTATGTACATGCTATGTGTTAGAAATATTGTATAAATAAATAACTTTGTGTTAAAAAAAATGTGTTTTAACCACTTCCTGCCCGCCGGCCGTCATACAACGTCCTTGACTTTGTGCGGGGATATCTGAATGGTGGGTGCAGCTACAGGCATCATTCAGATATCATCTTTTTCAGCCGGCGATTCCCTACACCATAAGAATGATCATAGCGGCTGTTCTGCTGCTTGATCATTCTTACGGGAGGCGAGAGGGGACCCCCCCTCTCGCCGCCCTCAGGTGCTTCTACCGACTCACCGCTACGATCGAAGCCAGGATCTTTTTTTTTTTTTTTATTTCAGGCTTCCCAGCCTAGAGGTGAGATGTGGGGTCTTATTGACCCCATATCTCACTGTAAAGAGGACCTGTCATGCCATATTCCTATTACAGGGGATGTTTACATTCCTTGTAATAGAAATAAAAGTGATCAAAAAATTTATTTTTTGGAAAAAAGCCTCAAACTAAAATAAATAAAGTAAAATGAACAATAAAAAAAAAAAAAAAAAATTTCCCCGTGTCCCCGTGTGCTCGCAGTCAGAAGCGAACGCATACGTAAGTTGCGCCCACATATGAAAATGGTGTTCAAACCACACATGTGAGGTATCGCTGCGATCGGTAGAGCGAGAGCAATAATTTTGGCCCTAGACCTCCTCTGTAACTCACAACATGTAACCAGTAAAATTTTTTACAGCGTCTCCTATGGGGATTTTGAAGTAGCGAAGTTTGGCGCCATTCCACGAGTGTGTGCAATTTTGAAGGGTGACATGTTAGGTATCTATTTACTCGGCGTAACTTCATTATTCACATTATGTAAAAACATTGGGCTAACTTTACTGTTTTGTTTTTTTGAAACGTGTTAGAAAAATTGCTGCGCAAATACCGTGCGAGATAAAAAGTTGCAATGACCGCCATTGTATTCTCTAGGGTCTTTGCTAAAAAAATATATATAATGTTTTGGGGTTGTATGTAATTTTCTAGCAAATAAATTATGATTTTTACATGTAGGAGAGAAATGTCAGAATTGGCCTGGGCACTCCAGAACGCCTGATGGTGTTCCGTGCATGTTGGGCCTCTGTATGTGGCCACGCTGCGTAAAAGTCTCACACATGTGGTATCACCGTACTCGGGAGTAATAGCAGAATGTGTTTTGGGGTGTAATTTGTGGTATGCATATGCTGTGTGTGAGAAATAACCTGCTAATATGACCATTTTGTGAAAAAAAAAAAGAAAAAAAAATCTTGATTTTGCAAAGAATTATGGGAAAAAATGACAACTTAAAAAAACTCATCATGCATCTTTCTAAATACCTTGGAATGTCTTCTTTCCAAAAAGGGGTAATTTGGGGGGTATTTGTACTTTTCTGGCATGTTAGGGTCTCAAGAAATGAGATAGGCCGTCAGTAATTCAGGTGTGATCAATTTTCAGAGATTGGCACCATAGCTTGCGGACTCTATAACTTTCACAAAGACCAAATAATATACACCAATTTGGCTTATTTTTACCAAAGATATGTAGCGGTATACATTTTGGCCAAAATATATGAAGAAAAAATTACTAATTTGCAAAATTTTATAACAGAAACGAAGAAAAATGCATTTTTTTACAGAATTTTCGGTCTTTTTTCTTTTATAGCGCAAAAAATAAAGAACCCAGCGGTGATTAAATACCACCAAAAGAAAGCTCTATTTGTGTGAAAAAAAGGACAAAAAATTCATTCGGGTACAGTGTTGCATGAATAATTGTCATTCAAAGTGTGAGAGCACTGAAAGCTGAACATTGGTCTGATTATTGAGGGGGTTTAAGTGCCCAGTGGTCAAGTGGTTAAAGGGGAGTTCCACTTAAAAGTGAAACTTCCACTTATCCATCTCCTCCCCCCCTCTGGTGCCACATTTGGCCCCTTTTGGGGGGGGGGTTACCTGTGTTTGACAGGTACCGTTCCCCACATCTGGAGACCGAGCTGCAGTGCCGTCTCTCGGAAGTTCGCCCCCCCTCCTTCCTCTGCCGCCGGGCCAATTAGAAAGGCTTCACTGGCGCGTTCCCTTATCAGGAATGGCGGTGGCTGCGCCCAACAGCCGATCTCAAGATCGGCTGGGGTGGTGACATCGCAGGATCCCTGAACAGGTAAGTGTCCATATATTAAAAGGGGGGACTGGACCTCCTTTTTAGGTCAGTTTAAATGGAGCCTTTCAAACATGCAGTTGACTTGACAGGCATTATTGTGTGCATTTTGGTGCTAATGCACCTTAGGCCCCATTTACACCTGGGAGCTTTGTAGCTCAAAGCTCCAAAATGCTCAACATACAAAATCTCATGGTTTTCAGTTGTGTTTGTGCAAACCTTAGCGTAGCTTGAAATTTGAAGCTTGCAGCTATAAAAAATACATGACTTTCTTTTCAGCTTACACTCTTCAAGTGTTTGTGGCCCCAAAAGAGATTAATAGGAACACCTGAAAAACACTCAAACATGCCCGAAAGAAATGTGCGAAAATGACCTTATCACGGTTTTTTATTCCATACTAATGAGCTTTCAATTAATAATATTAACCCCTTCAGCCCTGGAAAGATTTACCCCCTTAATGACCAGGCCATTTTTTGCGATACGGCACGGCGTCGCTTTAACTGACACTTGCGCGGTCATGCGATGTTGTACAAAAACAAAATTGATGTCCTTTTTTTTCCTATAAATAGAGCTTTCTTTTGGTGGCATTTGATTACCTCTGCAGTTTTTTATTTTTTGTGCTATAAACAAATAAATAGCGACAATTTTGAAAAAAAAAAACAGTGAAAAAAAAAAACGAATTTCTTCACCAGTTTAGGCCAATATGTATTCTTCCACATATTTTAGGTAAGAAAAAAAATTGCAATAAGCGTATATTGATTGGTTTGCGCCAAATTTATAGTGTCTACAAAAGAGGGGATATATTTATGGCATTTTTATTATAATTTTTTTTTTTACTAGTAATGGCGGTGATCAGCAATTTTTAGCGGGACTGCGACATTGCGGCAGACAGATCGGACACTTTTGACACTTTTTTTGGGACCGATGACATTTATACAGCGATCAGAGCTAAAAATAGCCTCTGATTACTGTATAAATGTCACTGGCAGGTAAGAGGTTAAGGGGTTAACACTATGGGGTGATCAAGGGGTCAAGTGTTCACTAGGGAGGTGTTTCTAACTGTGGGGTGAGTGGACTGGCTGGGAGTAGAGAGAGATCGCTGTTCCTGATTACTAGGAAAAGCTAATCTCTACTTCCCTGGCAGAATGGGGATCTGTCCGTTTACATTGACAGATCCCCGTTCTAGCTCTCTGAAGAGCGATTGCGGCTCACCGGCGGACATGGGCCACGTGCATCCCCTAACTCTTAAAGTGACGGCCGTACACCTACAGTGATTTGCGCAGCCGTGCCAACCTGCTGCAGTATAATGATGGTGGCTGGTCAGCAAGCAGTTAAAAAAACACTCAAGTCTCAGACACTCGCAAATACGCCTGTACAAATACTTAAAAATAGCCTGCAAAATGACCATAGATGCTCAGCTAAAGTGTGAGTGCAGCCAAAAGACACAATCATCACTTTGCTGAGAACTTTATTCCACACTCTGAGGCCTTCATCCACCCTTTGATGAAGTCACTTGAGCAGTGACGCAACACGTCAGGGAGGAGTCAGGTGTTGTCACTTCCGGGTCGCGGCCGAGACAGGAAGTACTCTGTCCTGTGCTGTTTATCCAGTTTTTTTCATGTAAGTTACTACGTTGTGTTTTAATAAAACTGTGTTGGATTACTACACGATGGGGTTATTCCTTTATATTGCATGCCCCCACCTTACTTGCCAAGCCTGAAGCCTTCCATCAGAGACCCGCCAGTACTGGGACGATTGGAGGGGATCGATCGATTATTGGATCATCTGCTTCCAGACTGCAGGCTTGGCTTGACCCGTAGGGGTCTTTAATAGAGGTGAGAGGCTGGGGGAATCGTTTGGCGCACCACGGATTGTCGGTGATTGGAGGAATTTGAAACCGATCATTCTCTGCACATGCACTTTTGTTTTTTTGCATGAACTGTTATATGAAGATTGCACTTGTTGGACTATGCACCTTTATTTATTGAATTAGCATTTTTTTTTGCACTTTTTTGCACTATATGCGATTTTTTTCATAATATGTGATTTTCTTCATTTTTATGTGCCTCATGAGTTTTATTGGATTCACTGACTGTATTTCTACATTTTTGGACTTATTTATGCGATTTTTTTATCCATGCGACTTTTTTTCACTTTATGCAATTTTTTTTTATATTTTCACTTTTATATACTTTATGAGGTTTATTGGATTTATTGAATGTTATTTCTACACGTTATTATCCTGTTAGTCACTTGATGTCACATTGAAGAATTGTCATTAGCTACACTATTTAGTCACATTATTTTTGTGATATTTGATTTACTTTTACATTCTAGTTAGCGCCACATATTTCTTTTATCCTATTGTTTTTTTTGTGTGGGAACACTTTTTATATGTTTGGCGGCTTCTCTCATCCTTAATTTATTTATTTTTTTCACTTTGGTTTTGCGCACTTGTTCCCCCCTCCTTTTCAATTGGCGCTCCTCGCCTCACAGAGGACATCTAGGGATGTAATCAGGGCACTGTTCATCAGTGCCCTGATTACAATTAAGTGCCCACCAGTGCCAGCAATGCCAGCAATGCCACTGATAGCAATCAGTGCCAACCAGTGCCCACAATTGGCACCAATCTGTGCCCACAAGTGCCAGCAATCAGTAGCCATCAGTGATGCCAGTCAGTGCTGGCTGTCAGTGCTGCCCATCAATGCCCATCAATGCTTATCACTGCTGCCCATCAGTGCCGCCTATCTGTGCCCACCAGTGCCACCCATCAGTGCCGCCTATCAGTGCTCATCAGTGCCACCTATCAGTGCCCATAAGTGTGGCATATTTGTGTCTCCTCATCAGTGCCACCTAATCAGTGCCCATAAGTGCCGCGTCATCAATGCCCATCAGTGTCCATCAGTGCTGCCTCATCATCAGCGTCCATCAGTGAAGGAGAAAAATTACTTATTTACAAAATTTACTGACAGTGATTAAATACCACCATAAGAAAGCTCTATTTGTGTGAAGGAAATTATAAAAAATTCACATGGTGACAGTGTAGCATGACCGTGGAATTGTCACTCAAAGTGTGACGGCGCTGAAAGCTGAAAAATGGCCTGGGCAGGAAGGGGGTTAAGTGCCCAGTATTGAGGTGGTTAAAGTGATGCTGTTTACATCACTGGACCCTCTATGTCACTAAAGGGCTATGGTGTCAAGGGGAGGAACCATTGAGCACTGTGGGGGGTACAGGAGATTGTCACATATGGAACTCTTGGTTTCCTAAAAAAAAATGTTTGAGGATGATTTCTCATCAATGGAGTCATCTTCTGTAGCACTTGCCTGTGTGTTTAGGAGCATATACAGCAACTGCAATGAGCAAAAATGGTACGTGTCTTGAGTTCTGTAAAGATCACTTTAACATTTTGTGAAATATTATTAAATAAGGACATAAGTAGAAAAATATTATTGTTCTTGGACTTTTCTGCATGTGTAAAATAAATAATTAACAATAGTTTGCGTAACACTATCCTATTCTTCAACGCGAGTAAAAGGGTTATTATCATTCTAATTCAAAACAACCAAATGAAATGACTTTTATAGATTAGACATCAACAGCAAAGGGAAGCCATAATATGAGGGTAGACTATAAATACAAGTTGTCAGATTCCCATTATCTCAGTAGACTGCGGTAACAGTATAAAAAGAGTAGCATGAAAAGCCTTTTTTCCTCCCTTTATTATGTACCTTGCCATGATGCCATTATCTCATAAACAGGCCTTAGAAGTCTGCGTAAAGATGTCTTCATGATAAAAGTCATGTTTTTATGTTTATGTAATAACAGAGATCTATTTATTTGTAGCATTGTAATTCTCAGTATAGTAATAGGCGCCACAGTCTGGGCTGAGCTTCCCTGTAAGCCTGCTTGGGGCATTGTTAAAGCAACACTCACTTTTATACCCAAGAAACTGTAAAGAAACTTCAAAGCTTTTTCTCCCATTTCCATGCATTCAAAGAGGAAGGTGGTACCAGCACCCATTGCTTGCAAAGCAACCGGGGAGAGCTCCCAACCAAGATAAACAAAAATGATATTTTCAGGTCCACCCAAGACTTAAAGTGGTTGTAAACCCTAAAAAATAAAAAAAAACAACAAAAAAAAAAACAACCTGCAAAGGCATAATGAGCTAGTATGCATAGCATGAATGAATGTATGAATTACTTACCTGAGATTGAAGCCCCAGCAGCCGTCCTCATTCACCACTCCAGCGGCCGACATCGCTCCCGAAGTTACTTCTGGGTATCGCAGGCCTCGGGGCTGTGATTGGCCGGAGCCACGATGACGTCACTCCGTTGTGCCGTTGTTTCAGTTTGCTTCAGTGCGCATGTGCCGATGACGTCAGCACATGCAAATACAGGGGATATCTCCTAAACCGTCCAGGTTTAGGAGATATCCAGTGTAGCTACAGGTAAGCCTTATTATAGGCTTACCTGTAGCAAAAAGTGGTTGTAAAGGGTTTACAACCAATTTAAGGAGTCATAAGTAGAGAAATAAAATGTTGCTGTTTATTTTGAATCCAGTGTTCAAGTGGGGTACAGCCCATCTTTACTAAGGCAATATGCAAATAAAGTCATTAAGATCTACATACCCAATCACCAAACTGGAATGACAAATTTTTCAGCCCAAACAGGAAACAATAAACAAAATTACATAAATTATACATATAAATGAAGATAACCTGACCAGTAGTATTCAGTATTTGTTATAGGCCTAACTGACTTCATAAGTTGAGGAAAGTAGAAAAATATTGCTGGATCTATAAGGTTACTTTATTGGTATTGGCATCTTAAAATATTGATGTTGATGTAAATAATCTGATTCCCGGGCAGGCAGCTTCTACTAGACATGTGCGGATTGTTTCGTTCTGGATCGAAATTCAGATATTCAAATTTTCAGTTAATCGGGAATTCGGATGTATCCGAATTTCTGAATTATAATAGTAACAAATTTTACCGAATCTGAAATAACGAAGGATGAAATTCGGATAGTTTTCAAATTGAATTAGGACATTTTTCGAATCTAATTTAAATCATTTTTTAATCGAATTCAAATTTCAGAAGAGAATAAAATAGAATAGAAGATAAAGCAATAGAATAGAAAATATAATAGAATAGAAAATAATAGAGTAGAAAATAAAAGAATAGAATGTAATAGAGTAAAACAGAACAGAATACAAAATGCAAGAATTGAAAAAATAGTATAGAAAATAAAGGGTTAGCATAAAACTAAAGGAATAGAATAGAATATAAAAGAATAGAATAGAAAAGAATAGAAAAGAATGGAGTAAAACAGGATAAAAAAAAAACAGAGGATAAAAGAACAGGAAATAAAAGAACAGAATAAAATAGAATACAACCGTCGTCTGAAATTCGAATTTCAAAATAAATAAATTTGAATTTAAATAGAAAAAAAAGAATAGAATAGAAAAGAGTAGAATAAAATAGAATATAACCTTCTTCCAAAATTCGAATTTCGAATATAATAAATTCAAATTTGAATAGATTAGAATAGAAAATAAAAGAATAGAGTAAACAACATATTGGAATGAAATAGAAAGAATATAACCATCTTCCAAAATTCATATTTCAAATATAATTAATTAGAATTCGATTAGAATAGAAAATAATAGAATAGAAAAGAATAGAATTAAAAATGAAATAATAGAAAAGAATAGAATTGAAAAAAAAAAGAAAATAATAGAAAAAATATAATATCTTCCGAAATTGGAATTTCAAATAAAATATATTTGATTTTGAATAGATTTCGAATGAATGTCGAATGGAATTCAAATTGATTTGAATTTTCTGAAATCGGTCGAATTGAGTACGAAAAAAAACCAAATTTAATAAATTTAACTAATTTAACTAAACGACTTTAAGTAAATTTTAATTGATTAAAATAATTACGAATACAAATTAAATGAAATAAATTAACTTAACTTAGGCTGGGTTTACACTAATGGGAATTGGCATGACAGGAGAGTGTGACCGGCCACGGTCTGCACTGGAAAAGGGTCCTGTGTATATTTGACTCCGTTTCAGGTGTGAATTCAGGCAGAAATTCAGACCTTATTCGCACCTGAATCGATATACAGCCGTACCCCCTGCTATGAGCTGCGGCCAGTATGAGCCCAGCCTAAACAAATTTATGGAAATAACGAATCGAAACAAAACACATTTTTTTCGTTCTTCACGTGTCCAGCTTCCATACCCCAGAGGATATCCACAATCTCCTTGGCTTGTAGTGTAATGTAGCCAAAATGGAAATTGAAGCCAAACTAAATGGTTTTAGCTATGGCTCTGAGAAGGGAATATTGTATTGATCTGGAAATAGACATGTGCACTGCCGAAAAATTTGTTCGTTTTCGTTTCATTAGGTTTTTTGTTTTTTTTTTCAGGTCATTCGTTATGATCGCAATTTGTAAATTTGAAAATTCGAAAATTCGAAAATCCGAAAATAAGAAAGAAAATCCAAAAATCTGAAAGAATAACTAACTAATACTAACTATTAAATTCTAGGTATTGGAATTTCCTTCCAAATAGTGAACGTAACGAATACAAATTTATCTGAAGTGGAACGAATGGAACGGAACGAATTAATAATAAATAAAAATAATAATAAAAAGTTTTTATTATTGTTATTTATTATTATTAATTTGTTATGTTCCATTCGTTTAGATATGGCATTCGTTATTTCGGATAATTCGTAACTGCGGATAAATTCGTATTCGTTGCGTTCACTAACAATCAAATTTTAAAGGAAATTCCAATAATAATTAATTTAATTTAATAGTTAGTAATAGTTAGGTTGTTATTAGTCAGTTATTTCTGATTTCCGAATGTTCGAATTTACAAATTTTCGAATTTACGAATTTTCGAATATTCAAAATTACAAATATTCAGAAAAATTTGTTATACGGGTTTTCGTTAATTCGGTTAATTCCAAATTAACAAATTTGTCAACATCTGGCAATGTCCTTTTATTTTTTTTTAGCCCTGATAAAGGGGGCATTTTTGGACCCCCAAATATGTTGGCTACTTTTTTGGATTGTCCCCCTGATTTTTATTGGAATAAAGTTGTTTCTGGACTTTTAGCGGTGGAGGAGTTCTTCAATTTCCATTTTTGTGACTTCATATGCTGGGTGCCTTAACAAAGACTGGCTTGGAATACATTTAAAACATCTACCAACCACTATGGTGACCAAGGTGACTTTGGCTAATGCCCTAATTAGTCATGTTTCAAAATAACATCTTTTGAATCCCTGGTAAAATTATACCATTTTGAGAAAAAAAATGCTAATTTGGGATTGCAAAATAATACAAATTCACAGAATTTTGGACTTCAATCAGTACCTCCAGTATATGCTCTTGTTGCACCAACATTCCTGCTGCTTTCCACCTGTGCTATATTCTGGAACACAAATCTAATATTAATAAAATCAATGATTTAAGGTTTTTTCATCCATAAAAATTGTACCCCATAAAAACACATCCTAAGGCTAGTAATATTTGTTATACCACAGACTACTAATATTTTATTTATCACATAATCAGTCTTTTACATCATAAACACATATTCACAAAGCAGATATCGGGGTGGATTTACTAAAGGAGCAGTTGCTCTAAAGCTTACTAAAGGAGGTAACGTTTTGCAGACTTCCATCATCCAATCATCTGCAAGCAAACATTTTGGGGTTTTTTTCTTTTATTTTCCTTGCATGTGATTGGGTATCCTTTTTAAAGTTAAGCCCCGTCTCATTTACTAAGCTCTGGAGCAACTGCCCTTCCAGAGCGCAACTGCACTTGAAAAGTGCACAGTCTATTTGCCTTTAGTAAATCAACCTCAGTGTGTCCTCTTTTTTGAAGATGTATCAACTGCAAAAGGTTGGAGCATTGGTGAATATGTAGTGGCAAGTGGCAAGGCTAGAATAGAAAGGCATCAGAAAGACCCAGGTAATGAACATTTAGTGAATGGGCTGGATTACAGATGTTCTCCAGAAAAGTAGACTGAGGAGAAAGAATAAAGTAGTGATGTATCATCCATATGTGCAGGGTGTTCACTGCACACGGGCCCCCATGAGGGGGGAGGGGGCACTGTGACCCACACTGCACACATGGATGATTGTTCCTTGATCAGGATGATGATCGGTGTGGCAGAAGGACAGTTGCGAGCACCGATTTCCCTGCATGGCTTTTCAGACAGCTGCTTCTCCTCCTCTCCTTCCGTGGCTGTCAGCTGAAATGCAATACAGGGAGATCGGTGCTCGCAACTGTCCCTCTGCCACATCGATCATCCCCCCAATGTCCATCGTGTCCTTCTACTCCTGTCCCGTGTTCTCTGGACCCCTGTCCAACACCTCTGACCGCTGTGTCCTCCTCCTACAGCCCCGTGTTCTCTGGCCCCTGTCCAACCCCTCCAACTGCTGTGTCCTCCTCCTCCAGCCCCATGTTCTCTGGCCCCTCTCCAACCCCTCTGACCGCTGTGTCCTCCTCCTCCTCCAGCCCCATGTTCTCTGGCCCCTGTCCAACCCCTCTGACCGCTGTGTCCTCCTCCTCCTCCTCCAGCCCCATGTTCTCTGGCCCCCGTCCAACCCCTCTGACCGCTGTGTCCTCCTCCTCCAGCCCTGTATTCTCTGGCCCCTGTCCAAACCCTCCAACCGCTGTGTCCTCCTCCTCCTCCTCCAGCCTCGTGTTCTCTGGCCCCTGTCCAACCCCTCTGACCGCTGTGTCCTCCTCCTCCAGCCACTTGTTCTCTGGCCCCTGTCCAAGCCCTCCGATCCCTGTGTCCTCCTCCTCCTCCAGCCTCGTGTTCTCTGGCCCCTGTCCAACCCCTCTGACCGCTGTGTCCTCCTCCTTCAGCCCTGTGTTCTCTGGCCCCTGTCCAACCCCTCCGACCCCTGTGTCCTCCTCCTCCTCCAACCTAGTGTTCTCTGGCCCCTGTCCAACCCCTCTGGCCACTGTTTCCTCCTCCTCCTCCTCCAGCCCTGTGTTCTCTGGCCCCTGTCCAACTCCTCTGACTGCTGTGTCTTCCTCCTCCTCCTCCAGCCCCATGTTCTCTGGCCCCTGTCCAACCCCTCTGACCGCTGTGTCCTCCTCCTCCAGCCCTGTATTCTCTGGCCCCTGTCCAACCCCTCCTACCGCTGTGTCCTCCTCCTCCTCCTCCAGCCTCGGGTTCTCTGGCCCCTGTCCAACCCCTCTGACCGCTGTGTCCTCCTCCTCCAGCCACTTGTTCTCTGGCCCCTGTCCAACCCCTCCGACCCCTGTGTCCTCCTCCTCCAGCCCCGTGTTCTTTGGCTCCTGTCCAACCCCTCCGACCGCTGTGTCCTCCTCCTCCAGCCCTGTATTCTCTGGCCCCTGTCCAAACCCTCCGACCCCTGCGTCCTCCTCCAACCTAGTGTTCTCTGGCCCCTGTCCAACTCCTCTGACCACTGTGTCTTCCTCCTCCTCCTCCAGCCCCATGTTCTCTGGCCCCTGTCCAACCCCTCTGACCGCTGTGTCCTCCTCCTCCAGCCCTGTATTCTCTGGCCCCTGTCCAACCCCTCCTACCGCTGTGTCCTCCTCCTCCTCCTCCAGCCTCGTGTTCTCTGGCCCCTGTCCAACCCCTCTGACCGCTGTGTCCTCCTCCTCCAGCCACTTGTTCTCTGGCCCCTGTCCAACCCCTCCGACCCCTGTGTCCTCCTCCTCCTCCAGCCTCGTGTTCTCTGGCCCCTGTCCAACCCCTCTGACCGCTGTGTCCTCCTCCTCCAGCCCCGTGTTCTCTGGCCCCTGTCCAACCCCTCCGACCCCTGCGTCCTCCTCCTCCTCCAACCTAGTGTTCTCTGGCCCCTGTCCAACCCCTCTGACCACTGTGTCCTCCTCCTCCTCCTCCAGCCCTGTGTTCTCTGGCCCCTGTCCAACTCCTCTGACTGCTGTGTCCTCCTCCTCCTCCTCCAGCCCTGTTTTCTCTGGCCCCTGTCCAACCCCTCCGACCGCTGTGTCCTCCTCCTCCTCCTCCAGCCCCGTGTTCTCTGGCTCCTGTCCAACCCCTCTGATTGCTGTGTCCTCCTCCAGCCCTGTATTCTCTGGCCCCTGTCCAACCCCTCTGACCGCTGTGTCCTCCTCCTCCAGCCCCGTGTTCTCTGGCCCCTGTCCAACCCCTCCGACCGCTGTGTCCTCCTCCTCCTCCTCCAGCCCCGTGTTCTTTGGCTCCTGTCCAACCCCTCCGACCGCTGTGTCCTCCTCCTCCAGCCCCGTGTTCTTTGTCCCCCTCTCGTTTCCCCGCAGCCGCCTCCCTCCTCTCTTCTCCCAGCAGCTGCGGGGGATGTGTCAGGATGGAGAACGGAGGAAGGGGCCTATATATATGTCATTTACTAACTCCTTCCTTTTCTGAATTGGACATAGAGAGCGATCGCTACCGAATCATTGTGTCATTCAATCATTGTGAAAAAAACAATATAAAAATAAATTGTAAAAAATAATGAAAAAATAAGTAAATTCTGACACTGTCCATTGTTCTATTGACACCATCCAGTGGCCCCCAAAAAACAATTTGAACAAAAACAAAAAGCAAAAAAATTAAATTGTAAAAAAATAATTAAAAAAAATAAAGAACTACTGTCCTCTGTCCTGCTGACACCATTCTGCACATACTACCTGTCACGGATTACGCATGCCCACGGCGACTAGCTAACCGCGACGTGCGTTCCGTGACTGGGGTATATGAGGAACTAAGGGAATAAGGGGAAACTTATACTGCGCATGTAAGACTGGCTGTGGTACTTTCACAGCCTGCACTACCATTGACCACCACTACAGGGAGACTCCACTCCAATCCAGCTAGCTGACCACACACAGGCAGATACAAATCTTACATGCAATCTGGTGCACTCTAAGGGTTGGGGAGCAGTCTAGCAATTAGCACACGCTTCTAGGGTTCCTCTAGCTATCCTGCAAGCTTGAACCCTGGTGTTAATCACTCTTCCCACTGTCCCCACACCCACACACCAGACACACAATAAACGATAGCCTGCCACCAACCAACAGTTTGTCCGCAGACTGGTCTGCGGACAAACACACAGATCTCTGTCTGGAAGATCTGTTAGCTTACAATCTGCCAACACGCAGTTCAATTGCATACCGATTGGCACATAACTTAGACTGAGTACTTAGGCACTAAAATACAACAACCTCTCCAGAGATATGAGTCCTAGCCTAGTACACAGAAGTCACTTATTAATTTTATCATTTAATATCCCGAAAGTGGGCAGTGCATAAAAGATATACAAGGAAAAAGAGTTACTAAAAAAGATTAAAAAAATACAGAAAGACACACAATTTGGCAATTTGCTATGAAAATAAAAGGGGATAAAAACAGAAATAAACTTTACCGAAGTCTATCATCTTGTAGAAGCACACTGGAACATGTGGGAACTCCCCAGTTTCAAACTGGCTTCATGGGAGAACGATGTCCATATCTCAGGCTACCCAGTTTATTGAAATATGGATGTGGGCTGGACTTTAGCCCTTGGCCAATCAACCCTGGGGGATGTTCCTGTCTCAGCCCACAGGGTGTTTTGTGTTCTGAAATTACCAGAGTCGAATTGGCTCAGAACGGCGCTGATTGCTGGGTCATGGACAGGATTTCCGATACCAGCGCATCAGTCTGATCGCGACAGTACCAATCACTACCTGCCTGCCAAAATCAGGCACCATATAACAATTTTGTGTGCTTCTCTAGGATTCCACACATGCTAAAAATACGGAGTTACATGTACATGTAACCCATCACGTGTACGATCAAACGGAATTATTTTCATCCCTCTGACGCTAATAATTGAGCTTTTATGAGAGATAAACTAGGTTCCTTAGACCTGTTAATATTAATCAAAGTTTGCAGACCAGCCGGGGCCTGGCGAATGCCCCCTGAGGATCCGTGTAGCCAAAATGACTAGCAGTTTTCTTTGAAGCCTCAGGAAGGTGGCAATCTATGTTTACTCTAATGGGAACTTTTATTGGCATCTAGGGGTCACTTTGTTCTTAGAAACTGGCTCTGTCCTTTTCAAATGCTAATGAAAGAACATATGTGCATGACTGATATTGAATACTATATTTTTAATAACCCAGAATTAAACTAAATCTACAATTACACTACTTTTACAGATCACATCACATCTTGCTAAGGCAAAACTATCCTACACGTACTTTTCGTTACACTACCCACCACTGTACACTCCGCACAACTCTCCTGCATATACTACCCACCGCCACACACTCCATACTCCTCTCCTGCGAACACCCAACAATATGCGGTGTTCGGGGCAAATTCAAAAGCCGCCGCAACAGCGTTAGTCTATGGGACATTAACATGAAAAATCAAGTGTTCTTTTTAAAGGCTTATATAAAAGTTATTGTCATAAAAAGTGTTTGGGGACCTGGGGTCCTGCCCCAGGGGACATGTATCAATGCAAAAAAAGTTTTAAAAAAGGCTGTTTTTTTCAGGAGCAGTGATTTTAATAATGCTTAAAGTGAAACAATAAAAGTGAAATATTCCTTTAAATATCGTACCTGGGGGGTGTCTATAGTATGCCTGTAAAGTGGCACATTTTTCCCGTGTTTAGAACAGTCCCTGCACAAAATGACATTTCTAAAGGAAAAAAAGTAATTTAAAAGTAATAGCGGCTATAGTGAATTGTCTATGGGAGAAATCAAAAGTGCTCATTTTAATGGTTAATATGCAAGTTATTGTCATAAACAGTGTTTGGGGACCCGGGTCCTGCCCCAGCGGACATGTATCAATGCAAAAAAAAGTTTTAAAAATGGCCGTTTTTTCGGGAACAGTGATTTTAATAATGCTTAAAGCAAAACAATAAAAGTGAAATATTCCTTTAAATATCGTACCTGGGGGGGGTGTCTATAGTATGCCTGTAAAGCGGCGCATTTTTCCTGTGTTTAGAACAGTCCCTGCACAAAATGACATTTCATAAGGAAAAAAGTAATTTAAAAGTAATAGCGGCTATAGTGAATTGTCGGGTCTCGGCAATACAGATAAAAGTCATTGAAAAAAATGGCATGGGATCCCCCCAGTCCATTTCCCGTACCATTTCAAACAGGGAGGGGCGGGATCTGGGGGTCCCCTTGTTAAGGGGGGCTTCCAGATTCCGATAAGCCCCCACCTGCAGACCCCCACAACCACCGGGCAAGGGTTGTGGGGATGAGGCCCTTGTCCCCAACCAGCAAGGAAATGGGTGATGTGGTAGGTGTCACGAATACTCTGGTAGTGAAGGGGTGTTATGCCTGGTCTCATTACTGGTTGTCGGTTCCCCACATACTGAGACTGACTTCATGGCACAGAGTACCTAGGGACCTAGCCTGCAGTCACGGCGAGAGATGCAGGGGGCCCCAGGAGGAGAACAAGCATGGAGTTATGGAGAAGCGTGTTTCCTGTATCCTCTAGTAAGATATGGAACATTGTCACTGGAAGTGAGGCGACGGAAATGCTGAGTTAGTGATACAAGCTCCGTTGTACTGGCTTAGAAATACTTCACACCGGGGGAGAGGGAAGCTCTAACAGAAGTGGTTTCCATAGTGCAGTAGTGTCAACACTGTAAGAAGTATGACCATGGATTACAAAGTGTTATCTGTGCAAATTGCCCTGCTTATTTTTTAGACTTTATTCTTGCCTTAATGCTGAATTCACATGACTGGAGCTCTGGCCTGTCATAAAAGCATAAGCAAGTGCTGTTACATAGTGTCACCTAGGGTGCCTAAAGCCCCGCCCACATACTGATTACTAGACTTGTAGTCCATGTGGAACTACAAGTCTGTCTGCTGTGGTAGAAGACAAGACTTGTAGTTCATTTAATCACGGGTCTCTGTGAATGAATGGCACGGCTGAGCGGGGGAGAAGAACTCTCTATCAGGTAAGGGCAGCTTACAGCCTCCGTATATGTGGTGGCTCTCTCCAGTGTATGAGGAGATACTAAGCATGGGGGAGGGCTTTGTGTTTAAAGTTTATGGAGAGAAATGGGGGTGTTAAAATGCATGGGGAGACACTGGTGGGGTGGGGGCCTGTCAGGTAGGCTGTAAAGGGCCCCCTGCTTTTTAATGGTGACCTTCATGCTTCACCAACTAGCTACTACCGGAAAACTTTATCAAAGCAATCTAAAGATATCATTTGGGAAGAAGAGAATCATTTATCACCTACTGTCTTCTCTCAGTTGGATTTAGCTCAGGTTGTACCAAGTAATGTGTTGAAAAAGCCCTCGCTGGACCTTACCAGCCAGAACAATATAAGACCCATCTCCTTCGTCCTGTTTACATCTAAATCTTCTGAAACTCTCTACAACCATCTTAACCACTACCTCACGGTCAACAACCTTTGCGGACCCCTTACTGTCAGGCTTTTGCCTGCAACACTACAAAGAAACTGTCATAATTAAACTCACCAATGACCAACCAATGGCTAAAACCAAAGGCCACTACTCTGTACTCACACTATTAAACTTTTCTACTGCCCTTGATGCAGTTAACCACCCATTCCTCCTTAAAAAACTTCACTCCCTTTGCCTCCAAAACTTTGCTCCTTCTTGGTTCTCCTCCTGTCTTATGTTTATGCACTCCTTCAGTGTCACCTACAACTCCATCTCCTCCTCTCTGCTAAATTTTTTCATAGGGATCCCAAAAGGCTCTGTCCTCAGACCCCTTCTTTCTGCTTTCTTCACCTCCTTCCTTTGTCAGCTGATAGCCTTTCATGGCTTTCAATACCATCTCTATGCTGAGAACACCTAAATCTATCCTTCTACTCCTCAGCTCACCATTTCAGTCTGCTTTGCATCACTGTCACACCACTTGGTCTTTCAAAAACTGAGCTCTTACTGAAGGTTCTGTAAGTGCCTGATCCTCACCAGGGCTACTAATTATGCAGATATGGCTGCAAGATAGCCTCAGGATCTGACCTTTTTGATTGTATTGTTGCTGAGACATGAGCATGCAAAAGGAATCAGAGGGGGTACCAGTGGTAAAGGAGAACTGTGGTCAGGCTAAGGAAAGGCAGTAGACAAATGTAGGCTGAGGACCAGACAGAATCATAGCCAGGGACAATAAGAAACAGAAATCATGGGAAAATACAAGACAACATTTACAGAAGGTCAGCAGGCAAAGCCCTAATGCAGAAACAGACTAGCAATGGAGTCACCACAAAGCAGAATAAACTCAAATGATGCAACAGAACTGGCTGTTAAACCACAAGCAAAGAACAGATGAAACACAAATATTAAGAGTTTGGATACATTAACCAGAGCCAGGGATAAGCGACATGTAAGAGCTGGGAGAGATACAGTCTTTTAGCCAAGAGATGGGGAAAATTTACTAAAGGAACAAACCATAAAACTAAAACTGGGCAAACTGCAAGAATCTGGCCAGATATGTGCCATCACATTGCTGTCATAATATGTTTGCTGAAGCGGGCCCTGGAATAAGGAACTACTAGCACTATTGTAAAATGCCAGGACAGTGTCATGGCCTACCTGCCTGTACACCACACAATGTGTAAGTAGGTCCTCTGGCAGCACCACCACACAGTGTGCCAGGTAATCCTCCTAAAAGCCTCCACCCCTTGTCCTAATGGAAGTTCCACAGTCCTAGGACCTTACAGCAATTTCCAGGCCTATATATATTAAAATGGCACCACTGCTTCCCAATTCCTTTCTCAATAAATTAATGTCCAGTCAGAAATTGCCTTTCAAAGGCTTTACTAGTCAGTTTGTTATAACACAATCCATCTTGTAGCAAACTGTTATTTCAATATGAACATACTTCTTGCATAGAGGGATTGCATGCCAGCATTATACTTTTTTACACTTTTCCTATTCTACTCTAACATCCCAAAAGAATAATGACCAGTCCCAGATGGGGGCATCCAGATGGGAAACTCACGTGGTACTCCTACCACCACTCAATAGGGGACTTCATAGCTCCTCTTCCCATATGCCTTTCTTTCAGTTCCAACTTCACCTACCTCTATTTTAAAGCCTTTTTCTGGGAGTGAAGTCCAGTGCACACACCAGCTAAGGAACAGGGCAGATACCACACTAAAAAGATACTAACCCAGCCAAGTGCGGTCAGAAATAAATAAAAAGGAAGATGGGGCTTGGTTGGTTAAAATGAGATAGGACCAGAGCCTAATATTACCTTTCCAGAATACTCTAAAAATGTCATCCTATCCCTTTTCCGGCTTCCTGCATAGCGTGTTGTTCTCTCCAAAGCTGCAAGCACTCTTAAATTCCCATCCCTAACATGCAATCAGTATTTAAAAAAACTGAATCAAATTAATTATGAGCCACGAGATTGTTTATAACTTTGTATTATGCTATTTTTAACAATCAATATCACCACAACATAACTGATCGTTGTTGTACGCTGTTATTTGTCAAACACGCAGTCAAATTAACATATTCTGAAGACCGCAATATTCTGTTGGAGATTAATTTTTTGTTTGTCAAAATTAGTTTGAGCTCAGCTAAAACATTACAAAATAAATAACATCAAAGGCATTTGTGATAGATTATTGCTGTAATATCCATCACTCATTATTCAAAGTTTAATCGGCTCTACTTGTTCGCTAAACTTTCTCAAGGATTAGAATCCCTTTCCTTCCTATACATTTTTGTTCTCCAATTTGACTTGAACTTTCTTCTCTGTGTTGAGGATTAAGCAGTGACCTGAAAATCTTGACACGTTCAAAATCTTTCATAAATTTCATAGTCCTCAGAATCATTTTCGAGGTTTTAAAAACAGATGTACTAAAAAAAAAAAAAAAAAAAAAAAAAAAGACACAGCCTGTTTTTCTTCCTCTTTTGGACAATTTATCTCAACTAAAATGCACAGCTTTTTTTTGGGATTAAATGTTTGTAGTCCATTGCTGACATTAATGTTTATTGAGCTATGCACTAGAACACATTTTACTTGTAATTATTTTTTAGGTAGTATAATCAGAGTGCTTGATTATTTTGCAGACTTTAGCTGATTTATTAAAGTTATTAAAATTTTAATAGGAAAAAAATATTAATATAAACCCTGAAAGTTTATTTCACAACATTACATTAAATTGTTTCCATATATTTTCATTATAGTTGCTACTGCCATGATAAGGCTGCTCAAATAATGTTGTGTTTTTTTGTTTTAAAGCAATTATTTAAAAGAATATTTTAAAAAAAATGTAATTTCCATGTTTGCTCTGTGTATCACAGGTATAGTTTATTACCGATGACTCCCTTTAAAGTGGTTGTAAACTTTAGACATGAAATATGAACAAAGCCTATCCCTCTATTGTTTTTTTACTTGACTCAGTCCAGAACACTAATGCCGCGTACACACGATCGGAAATTCCGCCAGCAAAACTCCGATGAGAGATTTTTGTCGGAAAATGCGACCGTGTGTATGCTCCATCGGTCTTTTGCTGGCGAAATTCCATCCAGCAAAAAATTGAGAGCATGTTCTCTATTTTTCGGATGGGAAAAGTTCATAGCCGAAAATGCGATCATCTGTACTAATTCTGACGCGCAAAATTCCTACGCATGCTCGGAAACAAATCGACGCATGCTCGGAAGCATTGAACTTAATTTTCTCGGCTGGTCGTAGTGTTGTACATCACCGTGTTCTTGACGGTCAAAAGTTCAGAGAACTTTTGTGTGACCATGTGTATGCAAGGCAAGCTTGAGCGGAATTCCATCGTAAAAACCATCCAAGTTATTTCTGATGGAAAATCTGCTCGTGTGTTTGGGGCATTAGTGTCATTTCTGTCTGCTACTTCATTTCTCCGTTATCAGCATGAATCACTTTTGATACATTTTCCTGACACCAAGAAAAAAAAAGGTGACAGGAGAGGGAGCTCCAGCTGATTGACAGCCTCAGCTCTGTTCTTGTGTGAAGGGGGGGTCTCTTCCCGCCAATCAACTTTCAGACCTCTTCTCACTGAGCTCTGTAGAGTGTGTTTTCAGCTTCCCACTTCCCTTTTGTCTGACAGCTCAGACAAGCTTTATAAATTCTTGAATTTGAATGGATGTAAAGAAGAGAAGACTGAAGGTAAACAAATACAACTTATGTAGGAGGATCTCTGTGTAGCACCTGAGGACATTCACTTCACCAGATATACTGTATGTATGGGTTTAAACCACTTTAAGTCTTTTGTCACAGAAATTAAAAATAAACTGCTAAACGTAACTGAAAAATTATTATTTCCCAACTTTTCATAGCTCCATCATATTATACAGTATTTTAAAGCGCAATCAAACTAGTGGAGAAGTTAGGGGAGGGGTTGAAGGCCTAAGTTAGGCCAAGGTTAAAAGTGAGTTTTCAGAATATGTTTGCACCCTAAGGCTAGGTTCACATTGGAAATTTGTGCAAGTTTGTGTGTATTCCCGACGTGCAGAGAAACAGGCTGCACTTTAGCAGACACCTCAAAATGCCAATAACTCTAAATGGCACCCACAAGCATCGGTAACCATGGCACATTTATGCGCACAGCACCATGTACAGCCACTTGGAATCCTATAATGGACTCCTATGCATCTATGAGATTTTTTTGTAACGAACTGCATGAGGAACTTGGTTTATGGGAACCAATGAGGACACATCTGCCTGCATACTGGCCAGTCTTCTGAGAGGCCAGACCAGTGGGGACCAAGCCTGAGGCCTGGGAGTGGAGACACCTGGGGCAGAGCTGCATGGACCGCAGCAATCGCATCTGCATCTTTGCTACAGGGAGGCTAGAGTGTCCTCTCACCCTCTTCGTCCCACCACTTATCACTAGAGGCATTCTGTGGAGGCAGACCAGTGGGGACCAAGCCTGAGGCCTGGGAGTGGAGACACCTGGTAGCAGAGAAAAATCGCTACTGCGCACAAGTGGATAACCAGACAAGTAGTGCAAAGACACAGGCCTTGCTGCCCTCAAGGATAGGGAATCCTAATAGCCAACAAGAGAAAAAGGAAAAAGGGGCACACCAGCCATGTGCATTATCCTTTGGATGTAAATTTATTAAAAACAGTGATAAAAAGGAACTACTCACAAGCAGTTGTAGAAGATTTCACAATGTAAATATTTATTGACTGGCAGCATTCGGTCTAGGATGAACGGAGCCCTCCAGAGGTCATAGAGGAACTCACAGAGATCACTGCCAGCTGACGTGTTTCGAAGGGAACATCCCTTCTTCCTCAGAGCTCGGCAGTGAACACTCCTTCAGCAGTCCCTATATATGTGTGCCTACATGCACTTTCAGTCAATCAGAAAGAGCGCTTAGGGCCCCTCCCCCTTCCGCCCCTCAGCCCGGTGGGCGGTCAAAACAAACAATAAATAAACATAATACTATTAGTAATAATAAAACGCCCATTATAGGGGCATAGCTAGACCTTTGTTATAGGCAGTAGCATATCGTGCAAATGGTGTGTACAAATGGTTTGTAGGAGGACCCTCACCAGTCTGTGGTGTCAGGGTAGAAAAAAGTCCCTTCAGTAGCCGCTCATGGCTTCCATAAAATATGAGGAGCAGCGCTGCCAGGTCTGCACCATAATGCTGATCATCTTCCTAGTAATTGTTGCGTCCCGGAATGCACACCAGCGTGTTTGCGCTCCAGGCGGGAGGAAGGGGCAGGCCTAGCTTCACTTCCTCCGCGTCATCCATCGCCCATCAGTGACGTGGACAGCGGAGGGCTGATCGGCGCCATATTGCTGGGGGCAGGATTAAAGAGGTCAGAGAAAGACCCGCCATAGCCGTATGTGCAAACCGTTCACCAGGCTGAATGAAACACAATAGCCGCCCGGCATCAGCCTAACCCCTCAGCCGCTGTCCAGGCAGCAACATAGGCAGGACAGAGGAGAATGTGGCCCCCACGAAAAACAAATAAAAAAAAAATGAATAATAAATAATAAATAAATTATAATAAGTGACACCTGAACACCAACAGAAAATGATACCAACGTAAAAGGATCACACTGTAGATACACACCGTACATGCAAATCCCCATGCCTGCATGCCATACATGTGCACCCACACCACTGGCCCACAACTAAGTCCATCTAAAACTGTCATATGGGGAGATATCCATACATTTTGATGTTGCTGCTCACTGCTGCACTTTAGGTGGCCTTGCTACTGTTGATCTGGATGTGCCATTTTTGCCTAGTCTTTACTGTCAATTACTCTGTATTCTAAATTGTGTTACTGTCAGTATATTATGCTTGTCTCATTATTAACCATATTGGGTGACAATATATTAAGTTTAACTGGTTAATTTCATGTTTATACATTCAACCTAGTGTGTCAGAGGGGTTGAAGTTCTTGTGGAGGTTGAGGCAGAAAACAGAGGATCCCATCCTAACCATCAGCGCTACACTGGGCTAGCTGTCCACATTGTCCCCTATGTGATTACAGGGGTACTTATGTAGATGAAATAGGTGGATTTATAGAACTAGAGGCAAAACACACAACATTTGGGACAAAAGGAACCCCCCCCCCCCACCTCTTTCAAAAAGAACACTGTTTTCTTTTATTTGTCTTAATCTGGATTAGAATATTGTTTAAATGTATCAGTAGGCTTATATGAGATGACTGTATTTCTATTGATGATGAGAAAAAAGAACATTTCTATACAGGGATATAAAAACACTTTTTTTTAGGGGGGGGGGGGGGGGGGTGTTCATTTTGTTTTTTTGTTTTTATTGCTGAGAACTCTAAACTGGTAATACAGCGGTTTCACATACCTGAACATTAACATTTTGGGTGTAAATCTTTTTCCTGGAACTAAAGCATAATCCAGAAAAAGTGTTGCTGAAAGGACCCATGAGGACTTGAGCATTTTGACTTGCAAATCATGAACCATTTAATTGTTCCAAAATAGCTCTTCATAATTAGGTTACCATCATGTCTGCTTTTAAGGGAACAGAACATTAATCATTCGTCTGGCAAATGGGAATAAGGCCTTCAAATAAATAATGCTGTTATATATTTTGTAATATTGTTATTTGTAACAGTGGTAAATCTATCCATCATTAGTACACACAAAACCAATCAATATTGCTAGTTTATCAAAAAGTAACTATCTTCGCAATTTGTTTCTTACATGAAATTAAATTATATATATACAAAAACTGGAATAAGGCTGAATTGTGACTGATTCTGGTGTATTGATAGGTGTATACAGGCTTTTGGTGTTATCTCCAGTTGAAATAGAATTTAACCAATTACACTAAACGTGTCAATGAACATGTGGGAATGGTTAGCACAAAAGGACTCACTCATTTGATCACTGGAAGGTATCTGAATTATAAAGAGTCATTCCATATTATAATAGTTGACCAACATCATCTCATAAATTGATAGTATGGGTTGCACTGTTTATATTGGAATTGTGGAATATCTGGAAGTGTGGCATGTTCATGCAAATGCTGTCAAATGGCAAATACATTTTAGTGTGAATGTTGTGTATAGTACATTTTCGGAAAATGTAAATGCATGAGGTAATTGAAAACATTTTCATTGTTCATGGATATACTGGTAAAGTATAGCCAAAACCTTTTTTGTTTATTTTAGTGTAAAAAAGGGTTAAGAACCCCATTGGGTTAATTATTGGCAACTGTGTCTCTTTGAGGGTATCACCCTTCACTTCCTGTCTTAAAGGGAGTGCTCCTAATATCAGCTTGTTACCTGAATAAAAGACACCTGTCCACAGAAGAAATCAATCAATCAGATTCTAATCTCTCCACCATGGCCAAAACCAAAGAGCTGTCCAAGGATGTCAGGGACAAGATTGTAGACCTACACAAGGCTGTAATTGGCTACAAGGCCATCTCCAAGCAGCTTGGTGAGAGGGTGACAACAGTTGATACGATTATTCGCAAATGGAAGAAACACAAAATAACTGTCAATCTCCCTTTAGTCTGGGGCTCCATGCAAGATCTCACCTTGTGGAGTTTCAATGATCATGAGAATGGTCCCCAGAACTACAAGGGAAATTATTGTCAGTGTTCTCAAGGCAGCTGGGACTATAGCCACCAAGAAAACATGTGGTAACACACTATGTTGTGAAGGGCTGAAATTCTGCAGTGCCCGCAAGGTCCCCCTGCTCAAGAAAGCACATGTACAGGCTCGTCTGAAGTTTGCTAATGAACATCTAAATGATTCAGAGAAGAACTGGATAAAAGTGTTGTGGTCAGATGAGACCAAAATCAAGCTCTTTGACATCAACTCAACTCACCGTGTTTGGAGGAATGTGGCCAATGACCCCAAGAACACCATCACCACCGTCAAACATGGAGGTGGGAACATATCACACACATAGGTTGGACTTGTGGGGTGTTTTTCTGTTAAGGGGATAGGACAAATTCACCGCATTAAAGGGACCATGGACAGGGCCATGTACTTTCAAATCTTGGGTGAGAACCTCCTTCCCTCAGCCAGGGCATTGAAAATGGGTTATGGATGGGTATTCCAGCATGACAATGGCCAAGGCATCAAAGGAGTGGCTCAAGAAGAAGGTCTTGGAGTGGCCTAGCCAGTCTGCAAACCTTAATCCCATAGAAAGTATGTGGAGGGAGCTGAAGGTTTGAGTTACCAAACGTCAGCCTTAAAACCTTAATGACTTGGAGAGGATCGGCAAAGAGGAGTGGAACAAAATTCCTTCTGAGATGTGTGCAAACCTGGTGGCCAACTATAAGAAACGTCTGACCTCTGTGATTGCCAACAAGGGTTTTGCCACCAAGTACTAAGTCATGTTTTGCAAAGAGGTCAAATACTTATTTCACTCATTAAAAATGCAAACCAATGTAGCTCTTTTTTGAAATGCGTTTTTCTGCATTTTTTTTTTGGTTGTTATTCTGTCTCTCACTGTTAAAATAAACGTACCATTAAAATTATAGACCGATCATTTCTTTTTCAGTGGGAAAACGTACAAAATCAGCAGGGGATCAAATAATTCATTCCCTCACTGTATAGGTACTGTAAATATCTCCTCTACGTGCACCGTTTAGGAGATATTTACTGTAGATGCAGCCAGTGACGTCACTGGTGCATGCGTTCTGAAGGAACGGCATACCCGCTCCTTCAGAGTCCTGTGCTGTAAATGGCAGCTCTTGTGCGCATGTACGAAAGTGACGTCATCTTTGGCCCTGGCCACTCACACAGCCGGAGTTCGCGAACCCGGAAGAAAGACCTGGTAAAGATGGAAGCGCCTTCAGCAGTGACAGTACGCTGCTGGAGGGCTTTATTCTAAGGTAAGTTTCACATAATGTGCTAGCATGTGATGCATACCAGCACATTATGGCATTGCCTTGCAGGTTTAAGAAAAAAAAAAGAGCCAGTGATTTACTACCGCTTTAACGGAAATCTACGGTCACAGCATACGCTTTCATTTTTTAACATCAGCATTGTAATAACAATACAAACAGTAGTTAAACTTGGCAATCTGAAAAGAACTTACTTGAAAAATCTCCTTTTATGTTAAGAGTTCCACCTGTCTGCTAGCCATCTCTTTCCACAACTTCTTGAATTCTCTACATGTTTTTCAACTTCCCTGCAACTTATTTGTTCTTCTCGTTTAATGAGCTGCATATGGCATCTTATTTGCTACAATTTGGTCTGTTACATATACCACTGAAAGTATTTAGTTTTATACGTTCGATAAGTGCAAAAAAATACCCGTTGGTCATGTCAGAAATTCAGAGCTGTCTTGTGTCCTCTGCACACTTCTTGTGTTATCTCAAGGCCAGGGCCAGATTAAGAGCATCATGGGCCTGGTGCTGAGGATTTTGGTGGGCCTTTTTATGGAAACAAAATGAAAATGCAAACAATTTTTCGCTAAAACAAATTAAATAAACTCTCACCAGTAATATCAGCTGTGCAGCCTCTGAGCAGCAGCAACACCACCAATACCACCTGCTATGCGGTCTCTCACCAGCAGCAACATAGGGAGACCACATTTCCAAACTGTCATTCAGAGACAACCCCCTCTTCCCAAAAAAAGATGAGGGTGGGGGATGTAGTCTCAGGGTTGGCGGGGAAATTGGCGGTGGAGGTGATTTGTCAGGCAAATGGCTGGTGTTAGTACATAAAATCAATCATCCTGACACCATGCTTGATATGGTGTCAGGATGATCAAATTCCATTATTTCAGTTACTACATTGTAATATATAGTGAAATAGTTCAACTCACCATGATGCAGAATCAGTGGGACCTGAGCTTGTCACTTGCCACCAGATGCAGCTTGTCACTTGCCACCCATAGCCTGCCACCAGATGTAGCGTATCACTTTCCACAGTTGCCTGCCGCTAGATGCAGCATGTCACTTGCCACCAGCAGCCTGCCACCAGATACAGTGTGCCACTTGCCACCAGATACAGTGTGCCACTTGCAACCAGATACAGTGTGGCACTTGCTACCCACAGCCTGCCACAGATACAGTGTGCCACTTGCCACCAGCAGCCTGCCACCAGATACAATGTGCCAATTGCCACCAGCAGCCTGCCACCAGATACAGTGGGCCACTTGCCACCAGCAGCATGCCACCAGATACAGTGTGCCACTTGCCAACAGCAGCCTTTCACCAGATACAGTGCGCCACTTGCCAACCACAGCCTGTCACCAGATACAGTGTGCCACTTGCTACCGACAGCCTGTCACCAGATACAGTGTGCCACTTGCCACCAGCAGCCTGCCACTAGATACAGTGTGCCACTTGCCACCAGATACATTGTGCCACTTGCCACCAGCAGCCTGCCACCAGATACAGTGTGTCACTTGCCACCAGCAGCCTGTCACCAGATACATTGTGCCACTTGCCACCAGATACAGTGTGCCACTTGCCACCAGCAGCCTGCCACCAGATACATTGTGCCACTTGCCACCAGATACAGTGTGCCACTTGCCACCAGCTCCCTGCCACCAGATACAGTGTGCCACTTGCCACCAGCAGCCTTCCATCAGATACATTGTGCCACTTACCAACCACAGCCTACCACCAGATACAGTGTGTCACTTACCACCAGTAGCCTTCCACCAGATAGTGTGCCACTTGCCACCAGCAGCCTGCCATCAGATACAGTGTGCCACTTGCCACCAGCAGCCTGCCACCAGATACAGTGTGCCACTTGCCACCAGCAGCCTGCCACCAGATACATTGTGCCACTTGCCAACCACAGCCTGCCACCAGATACAGTGTGCCACTTGCCTCCAGCAGCCTGCCACCAGATACAGTGTGCCACTTGCCAACCACAGCCTACCACCAGATACAGTGTGTCACTTACCACCAGCAGCCTTCCACCAGATAGTGTGCCACTTGCCACCAGCAGCCTGCCACCAGATACAGTGTGCCACTTGCCACCAGCAGCCTGCCACGAGATACAGTGTGCCACTTGCCACCAGCAGCCTGCCACCAGATACAGTGTGCCACTTGCCAACCACAGCCTACCACCAGATACAGTGTGTCACTTACCACCAGCAGCCTTCCACCAGATAGTGTGCCACTTGCCACCAGCAGCCTGCCACCAGATACAGTGTGCCACTTGCCACTAGCAGCCTGCCACCAGATACAGTGTGCCACTTGCCACTGACAGCCTGTCACCAGATACAGCGTGTCACTTGCCACCAGCAGCCTGACCCCAGATACAGTGTGCCACTTGCCACCAGATAGTGTGCCACTTGCCACCAGCAGCCTGACCCCAGATACAGTGTGCCACTTGCCACCAGATAGTGTGCCACTTGCCACCAGCAGCCTGCCACCAGATACAGTGTGCCACTTGCCAACCACAGCCTACCACCAGATACAGTGTGCCACTTGCCACCAGATAGTGTGCCACTTGAAACCAGCAGCCTGCCACCAGATACAGTGTGCCACTTGCCAACCACAGCCTACCACCAGATACAGCGTGTCACTTGCCACCAGCAGCCTGACCCCAGATACAGTGTGCCACTTGCCACCAGATAGTGTGCCACTTGCCACCAGCAGCCTGACCCCAGATACAGTGTGCCACTTGCCACCAGATAGTGTGCCACTTGCCACCAGCAGCCTGCCACCAGATACAGTGTGCCACTTGCCAACCACAGCCTACCACCAGATACAGTGTGTCACTTACCACCAGCAGCCTTCCACCAGATAGTGTGCCACTTGCAACCAGCAGCCTGCCACCAGATACAGTATGCCACTTGCCACCAGCAGCCTGCCACCAGATACAGTGTGCCACTTGCCAACCACAGCCTACCACCAGATACAGTGTGCCACTTGCCACCAGATAGTGTGCCACTTGAAACCAGCAGCCTGCAACCAGATACAGTGTGCCACTTGCCAACCACAGCCTACCAACAGATACAGTGTGTCACTTACAACCACCAGTCTTCCACCAGATAGTGTGCCACTTGCCACCAGCAGCCTGCCACCAGATACAGTGTGCCACTTGCCACCAGCAGCCTGCCACAAGATACAGTGTGCCACTTGCCACCAGATAGTGTGCCACTTGCCACCAGCAGCCTGCCACCAGATACAGTGTGCCACTTGCCAACCACAGCCTACCACCAGATACAGTGTGTCACTTACCACCAGCAGCCTTCCACCAGATAGTGTGCCACTTTCCACCAGCAGCCTGCCACCAGATACAGTGTGCCACTTGCCACTAGCAGCCTGCCACCAGATACAGTGTGCCACTTGCCACTGACAGCCTGTCACCAGATACAGCGTGTCACTTGCCACCAGCAGCCTGACCCCAGATACAGTCTGCCACTTGCCACCAGATAGTGTGCAACTTGCCACCAGCAGCCTGCCACCAGATACAGTGTGCCACTTGCCAACCATAGCCTACCACCAGATACTGTGTGTCACTTACCACCAGCAGCCTTCCACCAGATAGTGTGCCACTTGCCACCAGCAGCCTGCCACCAGATACAGTATGCCACTTGCCACCAGCAGCCTGCCACCAGATACAGTGTGCCACTTGCCAACCACAGCCTACCACCAGATACAGTGTGCCACTTGCCACCAGATAGTGTGCCACTTGAAACCAGCAGCCTGCCACCAGATACAGTGTGCCACTTGCCAACCACAGCCTACCACCAGATACAGTGTGTCACTTACCACCAGCAGCCTTCCATCAGATAGCGTGCCACTTGCCACCAGCAGCCTGCCACCAGATACAGTGTGCCACTTGCCACCAGCAGCCTGCCACCAGATACAGTGTGCCACTTGCCAACCATAGCCTACCACCAGATACTGTGTGTCACTTACCACCAGCAGCCTTCCACCAGATAGTGTGCCACTTGCCACCAGCAGCTTGCCACCAGATACAGTATGCCACTTGCCACCAGCAGCCTGCCACCAGATACAGTGTGCCACTTGCCAACCACAACCTACCACCAGATACAGTGTGCCACTTGCCACCAGCAGCCTGCCACCAGATACAGTGTGCCACTTGCCAACCACAGCCTACCACCAGATACAGTGTGCCACTTGCCACCAGATAGTGTGCCACTTGAAACCAGCAGCCTGCCACCAGATACAGTGTGCCACTTGCCAACCACAGCCTACCACCAGATACAGTGTGTCACTTACCACCAGCAGCCTTCCATCAGATAGTGTGCCACTTGCCACCAGCAGCCTGCCACCAGATACAGTGTGCCACTTGCCACCAGCAGCCTGCCACCAGATACAGTGTGCCACTTGCCAACCACAGCCTACCACCAGATACAGTGTGTCACTTACCACCAGCAGCCTTCCATCAGATAGTGTGCCACTTGCCACCAGCAGCCTGCCAGCAGATACAGTGTGCCACTTGCCAACCACAGCCTACCACCAGATACAGTGTGTCACTTACCACCAGCAGCCTTCCATCAGATAGTGTGCCACTTGCCACCAGCAGCCTGCCACCAGATACAGTGTGCCACTTGCCACTGATAACCTGTCACCAGATACAGCATGTCACTTGCCACCAGCAGCCTGCCACTCCCTCCAGGACTCTTCCAGGATGGGTAGAAGGGACAGGGCCTGCATAGTCAAACAAATCCCTGGAGCCCCCACCCCTCCTGATCTGGGATGGTATAGTTGTGTGTAAAATGAATGCCAGGAGTATTGATCAGACCAAGTTCTATAGAGGGGGGTGTGTACAAGCCTTTGGGCTCACACTGGTTTGCTGCAGTTTGGGCGCACTGCTTGTGTATCTGCAGTTTAGAAATCAATAGGACTGTGGGTAAAACGCAAGAAAACTGTGGATACACCAGCAATGGGCCAAAACACAGCAAAGCAGTGTGAACCCACCTAAAAGCACAAGGAGCCGAGTCTACATATTGACTGCAGTTATAAGAGCCATTGCTGAAGATAAAGGTAAAAGAGGGGGAGAGAAGGGAGATAAGAGTCCAGTCACTGAGCTCACACTTGGATGGTCAGAAGTTTATCACTCAGATATGTGTTCACCTTCTATCTGCCGGCTGCAGTTGCTCTGTTTCCCAGCCCACACGGCTCCTTCACTGCACACGGAGAGAGGGGAGGGGAGGGGAGGGGGAAGGCAGAGCCATTTGTGTAGGGGGGGAACTGTGCACTGTGACACTGTAATAACCACAGTGAGCCAACACAGATGCAGCCAGACACCCCTACATTTACACACAGCTTCTCCTGTCCCAGAGAAGTTTATGGACATGAGAAATCAGGCTTATACTGCTGGCTGTGAGGGACGATTTTAAGGCAGGGGCCTGGAGCTGCAGCTCCATCAGCCCCTATGTTAATCCGGCCCTGCTCAAGGCATCAAATTAGCTCTCCTAGTTCTTATTTTGAACAACAGAATAAGGCAGGCCATTCACGATTCATATTGTTTCCTTCAACTAGCGAGTTGAAGAAAGAGAAAATGACTCAATTCCCCCATTTACACACTCGATGTGGATAGCGGAATCCTCCCGCTGAGCCTTTGTATTCTGACAGCAAGGAGACTTCCCTGTCATCAGAATACACTGATCACGATGACTATAGCGGGCGGCGTTGATCAAGAGAAATTTTTTGCAACAGGCTGGTTGTACACAAGTAAATCGATAGACCAACTTGTATGCAACAGCCTGCCCATATATGGATCAAAAGTCAGACGGTGACTTCTGAACCTGCTGAATTTCTATCCATGTATGGTCGGCTTAAAGTGGTTGTAAGCCCTTTACAACCACTTTTTGCTACAGGTAAGCCTATAATTAGGCTTACCTGTAGCTACACTGGATATCTCCTAAACCTGCACAGTTTAAGAGATATCCCATGTATTTGCATGTGCTGACGTCATCGGCACATGAGCACTGAAGCAATGGCATGTACGTGCTGTTGCTTCAGTTAGACTGTGACGTTACTGGCGGCTCCCGCGTGCATGAGCGGGAGTGACATCATCGGGGCTCTGGCCAATCACAGTGGCGGATTCTGCGATACCCAGAAGTAACTCCGGGAGCGATGTTGGCCACCGGAGCGGGGTACGAGGATGGCTGCAAGGGCTTCAATCTCAGGTAAGTAATTCATAATGAGCTAGTATGCTATGCATACTAGCTCATTATGCCTTTGTCTTGCAGATTTTTTTTTTTTTTTTCTAGGGTTTAAACCACTTTAACCACTTCCTGACCGGCGCACGTCGATGTACGTCGGCAGAATGGCACGGCTGGGCAAATGGGCGTACCTGTAAGTCCCATTTAAATTTCCGGCTGTGCCATTGCACGCGCGCTGGCCGGGAGCTCCGTGAGTCAGGTCGCGGGTCCCGCGGACATACCCGTGATCGCCTCACGGAGAGGACGAACGAGGAGATGCTGATGTAAACAAGAATCTCCCCGTTCTGCCTAGTGACAGTGTCACTGATCTCTGCTCCCTGTCATCGGAAGCAGAGAGCAGTGACGTGTCACAGCTAGCCCATCCCCCCTACAGTTAGAAAACACTCCCTAGTACTGACTTAACCCCTCCCCCCCCCTAGTGGTTAACCCCTTCACTGCCAGTGTCATTTACACAGGAATCAGTGCATTTTTATAGCACTGATTGCTGTATAAATGACAATGGTCCCAAAAATGTGTCAAAAATGTCTGCTAGGTCCGCCATAATGTCGCAGTCACAATAAAAATCGCTGATCGCCGTCATTACTAGTGAAAAAAAAAAAAATTAATAAAAATGCCATAAAACTATCCCCTATATTGTAAACGCTATAACTTTTGCGCAAACCAATCAATAATCGCTTATTGCAATTTTTTTAACCAAAAATATGTAGAAGAATACGTATCGGCTTAAACTGAGGAAAAAAAATGTTTTTTTAATTATTTTTTGGGGATATTTATTTTAGCAAAAAGTAAAAAATAATGCTTTTTTTTTCAAAATTGTCGCTTTTTTTTGTTTATAACGCAAAAAATAAAAAACACAGAGGTGATCAAATACCACCAAAAGAAAGCTCTATTGGTGGTAAAAAAAGGACATCAATTTTGTTTGGGAGCCACGTTGCACGACCGCGCAATTGTCAGTTAAAGCGACGCAGTGCCGAAACGCAAAAAGTGCTCTGGTCAGGAAGGGGGTAAATTCTTCCGGGGCTGAAGTGGTTAAGTAGTGTCAATGTTGTAAAGATGGGAAGAGTAGGTGGATCTGAGTAGATTAGTAAAAGGAAATTGGCAGGACTGACAGTACTTGGTCAACAAAAAAGCAGTGGGATGTCACTCCACAAAGGAACTTAGGAGTTGAGTGCAATTCTGACAGAGCAGGGTCTTTAAGGGTAAGAAAACGTGGGTTAAGGGACATGTATTATTATTTTTATTATAATACAAGATTTATATAACGCCAACAGTATTGCTGAGATGTACTGAATATGTTATTTTTTTATTTTGTCCTGACAGTCACTTTAATAAGAATAAAGATTGTCAATTTGTTGAATCCAAACACAGGAATATCGGAACCTGCACATGATATAGATGTGACATAACACTTGAAAACAGACTTATTAGAAAAATGTACCATGTTTAATGTATCTGATATTTGAAAAGCTATAAATACAAGTGTGGAAATGAGAAATATGTACATTCACGGGAATATATCAAATATTTTGTATCAGCCCTTGTGTTTTCTAGTTCTTCCCGTTTAATGAGCTGCATATGGCATCATTTTTTTTTTTTTGTTTTTGCATTGCAGGCTCCGACATTTTATTCAGCCCGTATTTGGATGGCTGAGATGCCTGACAGATGGTAGGTGAAGCAAATCAAGAAAATGCAGCTTGAAAATTATTTGGATTACAAATCTGACTATGATTTGGCTTGTAAGGAGACGGGTCTCTTTTTAGCTTGAACATATTACTGAACTGAATCACTCTGCTACCAGATTGCATCAGGGTTTGGAAGAATCAAAGCTGGCTTTGAAGTATGTATTCTTTATGCAATGAGACTATAGAGTGCATAGAAGGGAGAGATATCTTGCGGAGAACAGCAGTCATTGATACATCTTCCATCCTTTGTTGCATCCCTGGAGCATTGGAAAGCAGCACAATTTTTGACTCAGCTGGCATATGGGTGTAGTACATGTGGGATGTTACATTCCCTAAATTTTCTTCACAAGAAAAGGAATTGGAGTTTGGTCACATGATAATGTGAACTGATAGAAGCTTCTGACGCTGTTATTATCACGTTCTTAAAGTAAAAAAAGCAAATACGTTTTTTTTTTTTTTTTCATTTTGGATAGAGTAAGGGAGGGTAATAACCAATATTAGAATTTTTTTTCGCCATCTGTGTCCCATTGCAGAGATTTTCCTTCACTTCCTGTCCCATAGCCAAACAGGAAGTGAGAGGAAATCCCTGAAAATTAACCACTTGCTTACAGGGCACTTAAACCCCCCTCCTATCCAGACCAATTTTCAGCTTTCGGCGCTGACGCACTTTGAATGACAATTGCGCGGTCATACAACACTGTACCCAAATGAAATTTTTATCATTTTTTCACCACAAATAGAGCTTTCTTTTGGTGGTATTTGATCACCTCATGGTGGCCACAGAAAATATTGACACTTTGGGCCCAATTTGGACATTTTCACTTAGGGGTGTACTCACTTTTGTTGCCAGCGGTTTAGAGATTAATGGCTGTGTGTTGAGTTATTTTGAGGGGACAGCAAATTTACACTGTTATACAAGCTGTACACTCACTACTTTACATTGTAGCAAAGTGTCATTTCTTCAGTGTTGTCACATGAAAAGATATAATAAAATATTTACAAAAATGTGAGGGGTGTACTTACTTTTGTGAGATACTGTATATTATATTTATATTAAGACTAAGCATTTTTGTGAGTTGCTTTAGGAATGTAATCAATCAACATAATATATCCCGCCTCCATAGTGTTTAGCAATAGGAGGACATAGAGGAGGAGGGAGGGAGGGATGTGTCATTTACCACTGTGTATACGCCCACATGTATGACTCGTTAGTCATGTGGACTGTACAGATAAGAAAAAGGAGGAAATGAAGAGCTTAGAAGGGAAGTGAAATTGAGCATGCTCTGTAGAGGACACCAGCTGGTCTACACAATCTCAGGCTGCATTGGGAACACAGAATAAAAGGGAGGGACAGCAGAAGGCAGGATCAACCGGGTATATTTTACTCTACACAAAAGAAATGCATTAGTGCTTTTGTGAATACAGTATATAGCATGTATATACATAGTTGCCAACAGTCCCGATTTTCCTGGGACAATCCCGATTTTGGGACCCTCGTCCCGATCGGAGGCTGTCCCGAATCGGGATTTTCGGGAAAATCGGGAATGTTTGTTTTTTAATTCTCTAGCAGCTGGCTCCAGCAAAATGGCCACCGGCGCTGCCGCTAGATCTTCCCCCTTGTGTTCAGTGAAAAGAGGAAGGGGGCTCGATCTGTGCAGCCAATGAATCGGCTTCTTTAGCTGCACAGATCGGCCCCTCCCCTCTCCAATGAACACACGGCGCCGGTGTCTATCGGCGCCTGCACAGTATGGAGCGCACACTATCCACCGGCCGCTCCTGGAGTTCCTGTCTGGACGTGTGCTGGGGGGCATAATGTGCTGGCTTCTCCTCATAGACTGCGGCTCCACTCGATGGATGTCACAGGGGGGCTGGTCTGGATGTCACGGGGGGGCTGGCCTGAATGTCACAGGGGGGGCTGGTCTGGATGTCACAGGGGGAGTGGCTGGTCTGGATGCCACAGGGGAGGCTGGCCTGAATGTAACTGGGGGGGCTGGTCTGGATGTCATGGGGGGGCGGTCTGGATGTCACAGGGGGGCTGGCCTGAATGTCACAGGGGGGGCTGGTCTGGATGTCACAGGGGGGGGCGGTCTGGATGTCACAGGGGGGCGGTCTGGATGTCACAGGGGGGCGCTTGTCTGGATGTCACAGGGGGGCACTTGTCTGGGTGTCACGGGGGGGCGGTCTGGATGTCACGGGGGGGCCGTATAGTCTGGGTGTCACAGGGAGAGGGACCATATAGTCTGGATGTCACGGGGGCACCAGATGTAAGGAGGACTGATGGGGACACAGATGTAAAAAGGACTCTGCTGATGGGGACTCAGATGTGAGAAAGGCTCCGCTGGGGACACCTGATGTAAGG
This sequence comes from Aquarana catesbeiana, assembly GCF_042186555.1. Taxonomy (NCBI): domain Eukaryota; kingdom Metazoa; phylum Chordata; class Amphibia; order Anura; family Ranidae; genus Aquarana; species Aquarana catesbeiana. The sequence continues at coordinate 70,750,338 of NC_133328.1, forward strand.
GGGGGCTCCGCTGGGGACACCTGATGTAAGGGGGCTCCGCTGGGGACATCTGATGTAAGGGGGGGCTCCGCTGGGGACATCTGATGTAAGGGGGGCTCCGCTGGGGACATCTGATGTAAGGGGGGCTCCGCTGGGGGCACCTAATGCAAGGACGGGCTCTGCTGGGGGCACCTGATGCAAGGACGGACTCTGTTGGGACACCTGATACAAGGACGGATGGCTGGTAGCAGGCGACGTGGCAGGTGACACGCTCAGGGATCCCACTGATTCAACATTATGGTGAGTTGAATGATTTCATTTTATATTACAATGTAATAATAAAAATAATGCACTTTAATCATCCTGACACCATAACAACCATGGTGCCGGGATGATTGAAGTGCTAACACAGGTGTTTGGAGTATCTTTATCTGCTGATTGTTAAACTTTTTAGAATACACATATTTCCATTTTTGTGTAGGATCTGGGCCTGCTGTCCCTCTCTCCCTCTCCCCCCCTTTCCCTCTCCATCCCTCATTCATCTCAGACACTAACCACACCCCCTTTGAGCCACGCCCATTTAAGACACTCCCACTATTTTGTGTAAAGCACGCTCATTTTTTACCGCGGCGCGCTTCGCTGAATTTTTACTTGTTCCCATGCCACGCCCACAAACGCATGCCCGCCCCCTGATTATAACAAGACTCCGCCTACAGCCAAAAAAGTGTCCCTAAACATTTTTTTACAATGTTGGAAACTATGTATATAGCATAGCATGAGTATATAGCATATAATATAGCAGGGAGGTTTTTTTTTATAGTCTTTTTTATTAGTCTGGGTTTAATTACACTTTAACCCAAACACAGTCTGCTGTTCTCTTGACTGTTAAAAGTACTGTTGTATTCTGTAATTTGCCCTTCCACAACACTTGGCTTGGCAGTACTTTGCCATGTGGTGAAGGTCTGCGCTCTCTACATGCAAGTACATATGTTGCTGTTGTTTAGTTGCCAACAAATGTCAGTCTGTTTCCAAATATATTACTAAGGTGACACTGTGGTTATATCTCAATCCCAGATTTCTTTGTCAGAATGCACAACTAAAAGCAACAAATACTTTAATTCATTGCAATAGAGATAATACTTAGAATTGCTTGTTTTTGATTATCCTTATCAACTAAAATTGTAAAATTATGAACAGAAAAACACTTTAGGCAAAGGAATTAGGCAAAGGAATTATTGTGATTATTTTGGCTTCTGGGAGCCACCATCTTGGATATGATATCAGTAGTTAAAGCAGTATTAAACCCAAAAGCAAACATTTATTATATTGGAGCTTACCAATGCTTAGATGCGATGGCTGAATTTTTTTTTTTTTTCTTTTTTTTAGGCTTTCTTTCTTCTATTTTCATTTAGTGATCCAGCCAGCAAGTCTGTTGTTTTTCACAGCACAAACTCTCCAGCAGAATGTATCAGTTTACATAGATGAGACAAACCACTTAATGCTGGCAGGGGTGATTACAATGATCAGCTTTTATTTATTCATGCAAAACCTTATCCCAAAAGGAAAAAAATGTTTGCTGTAACTGATTATAAAGTGTGAGCTGGAGTTTGGCTTCAATTTGTTAGTGGTTCTAAATCTGCTGATACGTTTAACACTACCTCACCCCCCAGACTGACAATGCTGCTGTCTACTGTGCCTCATATGACCATTTCTCCAGAGTTGTGTTTCACTTAATACAGGAGGTATTAGTACTGGCCAGATAACCAGATAAAAATAGAGGCAAAAAGTCAAAGAAACGAAAACTGATGCAGCCAACACATCTAATGGTTGGTAAGCTGCAATATATTACATTTTTAGTTTTGGGTTTAATACCGCTTTAAGAGGTCTAGCTGTTTAGTCAATGTGCACGTGCCCAGTTATTTATCTACCTCAGCTCTGGAATATTTTAACCCCCTTCATGACCAGGCCATATTTTGCAATAGGGCACTTTTACTTTAACCGCTTGCCGACCAGCCATCGCAGTTGTACTGCGGCAACATGGCTCAGCTGCGCAAATCGCTGTCATGTTACGTTGGTAACATATTCGGTCATTAGGGTGCGCCGATGCGCCGATGCTCCCGTGATCGCTTGGGGCACACCGAGAACCGGGATCTGTGTGTGTAAACACGTAGGGGGTTATTTACGAAAGGCAAATCCACTTTGCACTACAAGTGCAAACTACAAGTGCAAAGTGCACTTGAAATTGCACTGAAAGTGCACCTGGAAGTGCAGTTGCTGTAGATCCGAGGGGGACATGCAAGGAAAATAAAAAACAGCATTTTAGCTTGTACATGATTGGATAATAAAATCAGCAGAGCTTCCACTCATTTCAGATCTACCCATTAGATTTACAGCGACTGCACTCCCAAGTGCACTTTCAGTGCAATTTCAAGTGCACTTGTAGTTTGCATTTGTAGTGCAAAGGGGATTTGCCTTTCGTAAATAACCCCCATCATTTCCGGTTCTCTGAGGGGAGAACAAACAGATCGTCTGTTCATACAGAGTTAACGCCTTCACTGCCAGTGAAATTTTTACACTAATGAATGCATTTTTATAGCACTGATCGTTGTAAAAATGCCAATGGTCCCAAAAATGTGTCTAAAGTGTCCGTCGTGTCCGCCATAATGTCGCAGTCCCGATAAAAATCCCAGATCACCGCCATTACTAATAAAAAAAAATTAATATTAAAAATGCCATAAAACTATCCCCTATTTTTTTAGATGCTATAACTTTTGCGCAAACCAATCAATATACGCTTATTGTGATTTTTTTATACCAAATACTTTAAAGATAATTAATAATATAATGCCATAATAAAATAATACTTGCCGACCAGCCGCTGCAGTTGTACTGAGGCAACATGGCTCAGCTGTGCGAATCGCCGTTATGTTATGTAGCTTCCTTTTTGGCCACTAGGGGCGCGCTCGGAGCCGATGAGAGTGCCCGGCGGTCTCGATGACCGCCGAGCTCCCGCGATCGCTCATGACACGGTGAGAACCGGGATCGCTGTGTGTAAACACAGCAATCCCGGTTCTCTGAGGGAAGAAGAGACAGATCGTGTGTTCATACAAAGTATGAACACTGATCTATCTCTTTCCCTAGCAAGTCCCATCCCCCCTTCAGTTAGAACACACACTAGGGAACACAGTTAACCCCTTGATCGCCCCCAAGTGTTAACCCTTTCCCTGCCAGTGACATTTTTAAAGTAATCAATGCAGTTTTTTAACACGGATCGCTTTATAAATGACAATGGTCCCAAAAATGTGTCAAAATTGTCCAATGTGTCCGTCGTAATGTCGCAGTCATGATGAAAATCACAGATCGTCGCCATTACTAGTAAAAAAAAAAAAATAATAATAAAAATGCTATAAATCTATCCCCTATTTTGTAGACGCTATAACTTTTGCGCAAACCAATCAATGTACGATTATTGCAATTTTTATTACCAAAAATATGTAGAAGAATACGTATCGGCTTAAACTGAGGAAAAAAAAATGTTTTTTAATTATTTTTTGGGGATATTTATTTTAGCAAAAAGTAAAGAACACATATCGGCCTAAACTGAGAAAAAAATTAGCTTTTAAAAAAAAAAAAAAATGGAGATATTTATTATAGCAAAAAGTACAAAACATTGGGGGTTAATTACGAAAAGCAAATCCTCTTTGCACTACAAGTGCAAAGTGCACTTGAAATTGCTCTGAAAGCGCACTTGGAAGTGCAGTCGCTGTAAATCTGAGAGGTAGATCTGAAATGAGGAGAAGCTCTGCTGATTTTATCATCCAATCATGTGCAAGCTAAAATGCTGTTTTTTATTTTCCTTGCATGTCGCCCTCAAATCTACAGCGACTTTACTTCCAAGTACACTTTCAGTGCAATTTCAAGTGCACTTTGCACTTGTAGTTTGCACTTGTAGTGCAAAGTGGATTTGCCTTTCGTAAATAACCCCCATTGTGTTTTTTTCAAAATTGTCGCTCTTTTTTTGTTTATAGCACAAAAAATAAGAAACGCAGAGATGATCAAATACCACCAAAAGAAAGTTCTATTTGTGGGAAAAGAAGGACGTCAATTTTGTTTGGGTACAGCATTATAATGCAAATCAACACAGCTCAACATATTTACTTTGCAGTGGGAAAGTAACAACATACACCAACTGTGGTGGCTCACTGTCTGGTAGTATCATGTATGGCTGTGTTGATAGAAGAAGTGTACCTGGGATAACGCAATGGTAGATAGAGTTCAGGACTCTAGACGCCCTCCCCCATCATTTGGGGGGGGGGGGCTGCTTTACTTCTGCCAGCCATTCTTCTCCACACAGAAAGCCGAGGTGCAGGGGGCGGGGCCAGTGTAGTTGATGGATGGAACCCTTGGCCAGTTAAAGTCTACGGTTCTCTCCACACACTCCCTCCACCTGAGGCTGTCGCTGAAAGGGGCGGGAGTTCGGGGAAATATGCTGTATCATGTGAACGCTGTAGTAAGAAGACTGAGCCAGGGCGCTGTGCGTTTTTTACACTCACTGTGTGGAACTTATCCAAGTTTGCGCCCCTCTCCTGCATGGCAACACTTTGCCCAGCCCTTGTACCGGCCCTGGGTTCCCGCAGGATTTCTTGTCCTGGGCTGACAGCCGGGATGTTGTAGGGCACATGCGGGTGTCCGGGAGCCGTAGCCGAAATGCGGGAGACTCCCGCACCTCGCGGGAGACTTGAGATGTCTGGATAATCATTGTCTTCTCCAGGTGAGGACGCCCCCCCCCCCACCCACCACCACCGGGAGCTGTCAGGAACTCAACAAGAGGGATTCCCCCGTCAGCACTATCCGTTTTCATGGGGGAATTATGCGAATTTCAAAGAAATTTGCACCATGTATGGCCGGCCTAAATGAGCCTTTAACAGATTGTTTAGCAAAACACGCTAAAAAGGAAAAACAAAACAAAGATAACTGTATGCCTATATAAGACAACTTCTTTTTTAACTTCTTTAGAGCTATTAATGGCTGCATTTATCTCATATTTATTGCAATGTTGTCTTTATTTTACCAAGGTCATAATGTCTTTGTGTATTTCCCAGAAAGGACAGAGGCTTGAAATGAATTGTTCTCAAAATACGACAAACAAATTGACCTACATTTACAAAAAGGAGCATGCATTGGAAGAAGTGCTAAAAGCTCAGAACCTTTCAGAAATCTAGGACATGCTGCTAAACAAAGCTTGTAGAAAACAATATATAGAGAGCATTTTACATGTATTTTTAAACACTCGCTGCTCAGATGAGGCTTTGTACCTTTTTTCTTAAGACAACAATGGGCTGAAAACTGAACTTGATGGATTGAACATGGTCCTATTTCACTTGACATAGCAACTGGTAAAACTTTAGTAGATGAACTTGTAGTTTAAGTGGTATTAAATGACACATTTCTATAGACAACTAAAGATTTTATTAACTAGTAACAAATACTGTATTTGTTTCTACCTGTGAGTTTCTTCGCCTGCATAATTTGCTGTCAGAATCAGATCATGCCCTCAGGCCTGTCTGCCATTCAAGGCCTGGCTTTAGGGGAAAAAGGGACTGATTTTTTTGGTAAGTGATTAAAGTGGAGGGCCACCCTAAAATAAAAAAAGCATGAAAAATCGTTAAAAAAAATAAAAAAAAAAACATTTAAAAAAAAAAAATGTTTTAAACTTACCTAAACCCTTGATGCTAGGCAGTCTTCCTAATCTGCCTCTTTCTATTCCGCGGCGTGTTCTGCTCCTTGGTGAGCGGCCCCGTTGCCTTCTGGGAACTGTGTGTGTTCCCAGAAAACCACGGGGCCATTCACAGAGCACCGCTCACGTGCGCGCAGTAGGAAACTGGCAGTGAAGCTGCAAGGCTCCACTGCCTGTTTCCCTTAGTTAGGATGGCGGTGCCGGGACCCGAGAGCCGAGGGACGGGTTGGCCTTGGGCGTCCGACATCGCGGGCACCCAGGACAGGTAAGAGTACTTATTTAAAGTCAGCAGCTACAGTGTTTGTAGCTGCTGACTTTTAAAAAAAAAATTTCCTGGCTGGAATCCCGCTTTAAGTTCTTTAAAGTGTTACTAAACCCACAACAGTAAAATCAGTCTGTATATGCAGTAAAACATGCTTGTTATACCCACTGTGGAATCTGTGAAGGGGTTATTCCTGTGCATTATGTAAAAAGGCTGTTTGATCCTGTCTTCTCTGATCCTCCCCTTCTTCTACAGTCCCCAAACCATCTCCTGATAGAAATTCAAATTCAAAAGGAAGTAGAGTGGGACTTTACATGTGCCTCAGTGGAGTTAAGTAATGATTTATAACACAATTTTAAAAATATATAGAAAAACTTTATTTGCCATCCATGGATGGAAATTTATAAAACGTATTACAGTCTGAAGAAGAATACAGTTTACTGTTTCTTTTAGTCCAGGATGTACAGGTCCTGGTATAAGATGTCAGAGATATGGCCTACGTGTTTTGCGGGAAACCCCGTTTCGTCAGGGCTCTTATAACAGCACAGACAGCATATAAATGCTAGAAATGTCCTGAAGACACAGAAATACAGAATTAGCTACATTATAAAATAATATTAGGTAAAATATTGATATTACATATGCAACGTATGAGTACATTTCTGTACAACCCCTACATCGTTGGGGGCATTCATAGTTACCTAATAATAAGATGCAAGTACATCATCATAGAAATTTGACATTAGTGCAGTTACAAATTATACTTTTTCATGTGCAGCGGTGTCTCACAAACACAAGAATAATCCAAAAAGGGAGAGGGGGAAAGAAATAGATAATCTGGTTATAGATGTAGATGTTAAAACTATTAATCTAGATATATTCATCTATAGTTTACCTTCAAACTGTGCCCGTGGGGATAACCTACAGGTACTGCTGGAGGAGAATCAGGGCAGATCGGAGGATGTACTTGGATCTTATTATTAGGCAACTATGAATGCCCCACAACGATGTAGTGGTTGTACATAAATTTACTCATATGTTGCATATGTAATATCAATATTTTACCTAATATTATTTTATAATGTAGCTAATTCTGTATTTCTGTGTCTTTGGAACATTTCTAACATTTATATGCTGTCAGTGCTGCTATAAAGGCCCTGACGAAGCAGGGGTTCCCGCGAAACACGTAGGCCATATCTCTGACATCTTACACCAGGACCTGCACATCCTGGACTAAAAGAAACAGTAAACTGTATTCTTCTTCAGACTGTAATATGTTTTATAAATTTTCATCCATGGATGGCAAATAAAGTGTTTCTATATATTTTTTAAATTGTGTTATAAATCATTGCTTAACACCACTGAGACACATGTAAAGTCCCACCCTACTTCCTTTTAAATTTGAATTTCGTACTTACTAGGGACGGTGCCTCCATGGAGCTATATTTACTTCACGTCTACCCCCACCCTCATATATAATCTCCTGATAGAACAGAGCCTTGAGGGCACTCTGCACATGCTCAGTTTGATGTGTATTGCTAGAGAGTTTTTTTTCCTTGGGGAAGTGCATGTGATCAGCACAGGGCCAATCAGCATTGTCCAGAGGATCGGGGGTCCTGCAGCCTCATAGGACAGTCAGAGGAGAATAAAAACTCCTCCTACAAGCTTTAACCAGACACTGATAGAAGTCACAATACTGATCTAATTGCTGATAAGAAAAGGTATTTAGAAGTTTATATTTACTATAACTATTGCATTTCCATGTTCTGTGTACTGTGGGAGACCAGATATAGTAAATGCACGGTCCTGGGTTTAGTAACACTTTAAGGCCTGTTCAGGTGTCTGTACACCCTAGAACAGCCTTACTCGACCACTTTAACATGGAGGAACCCTTGAAATAACTCTCCAGTCTCTGAGATCCCCTGCTAATATTTACTATATCTTCAGTTCATGGTACATTAGTGTGATGGTCAGTGGGAAGAATGCTCTACAAGAAAAAGAGGTGCCTTGATATACCTCTTGAGTGTTTGCCAGATTTCTGACTGAAAGCCTATTGCTTCTTTTAGATACTTGAGGTGATTGTAGCCGTATTAGTGCAATTGTGACAGAGAAAATTAAGTACTGTCCATGATACTTTTTTTAATTGCACTAACATACAATTTTCCAGGACAAGCTTTGGGGTTATGTCCCCTTCTTCAAGGTCCAAGCAGTACTGACTCACAAATTTTTTAGCAGAATGTTAAAAAAAGAAAAGAAAAACAAACACATACAAATCAATGGTAATAAATGGCTTCTTTTAGATAAAAGTGGACATGGTAACAACTCTGTACTTTAAAGCCAGACATAGAAGGCTCGAATCTCGTCTGGTTCAGCTAAGACTGGCTGAGATTTGAACCATGTATGGGCAGGCTCAATATACCCAAGTTGATTGCTCAATCAACTTGGTTACAACCAGCATGTTGGATTTTAAATGCGCTTATTTCTAGCGGTTATTATTGCTGCTTGCAATATTCACTGTGTTCTCCTGGCAGGGACGGCTCCCCCCAACAGGAAAACACAGTTGCTCTGTGAGAGTGAGTCCCCCATCAACCCATGGTTGCAGGAAAGAAAATCGCTCCATCTTTGGCCAGCTTTATACGCACCTTTATAGAACACAAACATCCATATCTATAGAAATGTTAGGGTTAAAAAATGATAGACTAGAGGTTGGATTTTTTTTAGCAAACATTCAGTGCAGCGGTACCTCTCAAGCTATGGTTTATGTCCTGTTATTCACATGTTTCAAATGTCATCCCAATGTCAGGCTGTGAACCCCACATTGTGCCTGACAACTCAGAGCTCATAACTGATGCTCTGTATAGGCTGTTAAAGGCCTAGTTCACATGGTCAGCAGTATAAAGGCAATATATTGCTTCCTGGACAACTGCTTTTTGGGGATAGTGCCACTGTTCCACAACCACTTGCTTTAGATGCAGTTGCATTGCGGTTGCTTGAATAATGCCGCGTACACACAAGCGGACTTGCCAACGGGCTAAACTCCATCTGCATTTCCGACGGAGAGATTTGGAACATGTTCTGATGGGGCATACATACGGTCAGAATGTCCGACCAAAAGCTCCCATCTGACTTTTTCTGACGGGAAGTCCGGCCGTGTGTACGAGGCATAAGGTGAGTTTGGTGGTGGCACCACTTGCAAAAAGTGACATGCAGTACAAGATTTGCTGCATTGCAACCATGGAAATGTTTGCAGACATGTCCGTGTGGTCAGGAGGCAGTAAAAATGCAAACCCACTGCCTGTTTCTCAGCCACCCATGTAAATGAGGCCTTAGGAAACTCTCAGAGTTTGAGTTTTCTTTTATGTAAAAATGTGTACAGTGAAATTTCACCATGTCTGTCCAATGCATGGATCTATGCAATATCCCTCAGATATTTCAGTTTGTACAATAGGGTGGGGGTTGTTGGGTGATTTTAGGATGTGCGACTGGTTTGAGTTTTTTTTTCTCCTCAAACCTTTCACTTATTTAAATTAGTAAGCTTCCTATATACCGTGATGCTCTTGCTGTTTGAATAAATGATATGTTTGCACACAATGTATTGTATAATGTGATGACCAATGTACTTTTGTATCCTGTGTGATTATTAATACTGTTTTTGTATCATTCATCAGCTATATGGTCTAATAACATTGAGAAGTGGATCATGAGGAAGCCCTTTATCTGGGCGAAATCCGTTTATCCATATATCTCCTGGTATCCATTGATGTGCAGATGTTTGCGCCATATGTCTATGGTTATTATAGATCACTTTTTATGAAGTTCAATTTAAACTTTGTATAGATAAAAAATGTGGATATTTTGTATATTGTGCTATGTCTATAGTTTTTGGGCACTAAAAAATCCCCATTTCCTGTAGTCTCTCCTCTGGAGAGACATGGTGAAATTTCCTTGTACAAATGTTTGCTCTTTCAAGGAGATTGTGCCAGGTTTTGTCTAAACAAAGTCCTCCAACTTAATACTTTTCTTTTATGTAAGTACTGATGAGAATATCAGTAGAATAGATAGAAACTACAAGTAAGCAAAAATCAAACAATCTTTAGGGCTCATGCACACAGGACATTTCAAAAACACCAGCACTAAAAACGCACATTTTTTCACCTTTAGTCGCGTTTTTGCACATTTTCCTGCATTTTTTCATGTTTTTTCATTAAAAACACTCCCTATAATGTAATTTTTACAGCTCATTTTTACTGCTCCTGGAAGCACATGCTGTAATTTTTTTCTACTGCCCCTAAACGCTTATGCCTCCAAACACCTCTGACAGTTTATGTGTGCGTGGACACATAGGGCGACATGGAAGGGCTTTTAGAGGCAGTTAAAAAAAGTCAAACACCCCTAACAGCAGCTGTAAGAACGACCTGTGCGCATAAGCCCTTAAAATTCAATAATTTAAGAGTGGAGAGGTTTTATAAAAATTGGAAATGGTGACTGGTTCTCTTTAAGGCTATGGCTTAGTTTTAGATTTTGGGCTCTTAGCATACTGCTTGCTTGAAGGACAATAACTAATGGAATATAGACCAGATTAAATTGCCTCATTATCATAATAAATATACACTACATAAGTTCATGGCTGACCCATTTGCTCAGTGACTCCATTAGATTTTTACTGACAAACCCATATTGTTCTGGTTATACCAGGTGGTGTCCCTGCTTTTAGGTCAAAGTCAGTGATGCCATAACCGTACAGAGCACTTAAATATAAGAGTTCCCAGAATGCAATTTCGTGCTGCAGAACTATTAGTTCAGGGCTACGTTAAGTATGTAATGCATCTTTTTAAATATGCCTATGTAAGAAAGTATAAATTGCTTTTATAATGGGAAAGAAAAAACTTTCATCCCCATTACGGGAAATAACATCCATTCTCATTCGACTTTCCTAACCCCGGTTATCTATAAAAACACACTATGTTTGAAGAAACTCGCTCTAAGCAAATGTACTCCCATGCTGAGAGGCAAATGTTAGCAGTGTTAAAAAGAGGTGGCAGAGCAATGAGAAGGATTATGAAAGTATTTAATGTAGTCGAGAGCAAAGGTGCCTCGTCTTTACACAACATAATCTTATAATGGCATGATAATAATTACATTAATCATAATGAGCTCGTTTGGCGGTTGCATGTTTAAATTACGTGACTGAGCAAGAATGCTCCTGTGCTTCATTACTAATTGGTGTCCATTCAGCAGAAACAGAAGGTTTAAATAACATCCCAGGATGGTTTTGTACAGTGAAAACCTGACCCATAAATTCTTCTCTATTAAGAGGTTTGCTTCTAGGGGAAATTCTCCCCAGAGTGTTTCTGCACAAGAGTTTTACAAACATCAGTACTGCCCATCTATTTCTGAAATCTGTTTGAGACAATATAACCAGACAAGTCATGGTGGGATAAAAGGAACTAAAAAAATCTCCACTAAATGGGTACAAAGTAGAGTAGCTCCTTCTTGATGTCCAAAATATCACTCCGCCTTTGTTAAAAACAAAGCAGCTCAGGCTGCAATACATTATTTGCCTTTCTAAAGCTGTCCCTTGCAGACCCTTTTGTTTGGCACAATATGTTATCGGTCTTTCTGGTTGAATGATACCGAGTAAAAGACTGAGGACTCAATGTGAATGCATACCTCCCAACTTTTTGAGATGGGAACGAGGGACACCTATTAGTAAAAGTATGTAGGCATAGGACACACCCCCTGCCATACCCGAATTATACAAAAAAAAATGCTTTTTTTACTACTACTGTTCTTTTATACTGGCTTCTGACATTTACAAATGCAGTCATTTAGAATTTGTATGAAAGGTTTAGCAAGATCTTTTTGAAAGATAAATAGTGCATTTTGTATAAAACTATATAGATCTGACCATCATGAGGGACAAATGAGGAGGAAAGAGGGACAGAGGGACTTTGTTCCAAATCAAGGACAGTCCCTCGAAATCAGGACAGTTGTGAGCTATATGAATGCACAGTATCATGAGTGCAAGGTGTCCTTTATTTACAGTGTACTAGTGCAGAGAGCAGATAAGCAATCAAGGGGTTAATATGGCGCACACTGGATGTAGCTAGGAACATATAACTGAAAAGGCAGGGAGGGGGGGGGGTTGGGGGTTATAGGGATCATGGGAGGGGGAACTTGGTGGTGAATGTTAATGTATCACAGCAAGTTCAGGTTTAGTCCATGTAAGGATAAAAGGAATGCTGAGTATGTAGAAGGCAGCCAGTCTGTAAAAGCTAGAAGGAGTTCTGGAACAATACAAGAGAGAGAAAAGGACGGCGCCCTCTAAATGCAGCATGTATGATAAAAGTTTTATTATAATGGATAAAAAACACTCACATTTGAGTTGATAAAAGTCAGCATATAGAACGGTACGATGGGTTCATCCTCATGTTCCCGGGGGATGTGGATTTCACGGGCCAGTGGAGGGGGTCCTGGGTCCTGTGTCCTAGGTCCTAGTAGCTCGTGGTGCTGCGGGTTCTCAGGGCCTCCGGGTGGCTTGGACGTGGGCTGTGGATCCTCCGTGGAGCTCCGTGTTGTCCTGTGTCCTCACTTCCGGCAACGGGGTCAGGAGGGCGGTGCTTCGCGTTCGGAGCATGCATGCTCCTTCACCCAGGCAGCAAGTCGAGGTCTTATGGAATACGGTAGGGGATCTCCGGCAGCAGGACAGGGGAGGAAAGCCCCTGAACAGGGTACTCCAGGACCCGGGCAAGGCCCGTTGAGGACATGGGGGTCCCTTCCCTGAGCAGGGTCACTTAATGCCTAATGGGGGAACACCACGAGTGGATAATGGCCATAAAGGGCATAGAGACATAATACCCACAAACAGACAAGACCCACGGGTACAGGAACATGGCAATGGTGGGACATTAGAGGCTCCATCCTGTGAAGAGGCCATGTTAGTAACAGGTAGAGGTGCCCTAGCTCCAGATGGGGGCCATTCGGCCATGCAAGTTAAATAAACAATGTCCGGCATTAGCCCTGGCTCTAGCTCGCAGGGAGAAAGCCAGACCCCAGAGGCAATTAGCCCTAATCCAACAGGTGGGGACAGGCGGCCCCCGGGACTAAATGGGCATATGGTGGATACAGAGATGGACATTAGGGAACTGTAGGGCCCTCCCTACTAAAATGGGCATTCAGCAGTTAATAAGTGCCGTGGAACAGTCATGCCTGCAAGCTTTGGAGGGCTTAAGGGAGGATACACAGGCACTGGGACACAGGTTAGAAAGTTTGGAGAATGACCATGAGGTTATGGTACATATAGTGGTGGACGTTCAAGACGCCATTAAAAACTATGAAGATGTACTAAATTCTTATAGAGATCAGTTGGACGACTATGAGAATAGGGACAGACGACAGAACATCAGCATAAAGGGATTACCTGAAACAATTTAGACGCCCGAACTGGTCCTAACAGTTCAAAAAATATTCTGCCAGATTATGGGGGACTTTGCACCAGAAATTATAGAGATAGATCGGACCTACCGGATCCCATCTTATAATGCTCAGAATATGGAGAAACCAAGAGACGTTATTTGCAGAGTGCATAAATATGCAGTAAAAGAGAGCATTATGAAGATGGCCCATAGTAAACCTGAAATTGTTTTTAATGGTATAAACTTAGCCCTGTACCCAGACATATCTCGTCGGACTCTTTATCAACGCCGATTAGTCCGACCCTTGTTAGAAGCCCTACGCTCAGCGGAGGTTAAATACCGGTGGGGGTTTCCATTTAGTCTGATGACCTCTAGGAATGGTAAAACAGCAACCCTTCGCACTAGAGATGATTTAGAGGCGTTTGTGGAAATTGTGGACCTCCCCTTGGTGGATTTTACAGATTGGAGAATAAGTAACTTAGGATCTTCTCTACTAAGACCTGAGCGATGGCAAGAAGTCCCTGTAAAAGGTCAACGTAGAAACCGCTCAGGAAGGCATAGACAGATCCCTACAGAGCCTAACTAGATGATTGGATGAAGAAATCCCCACCCCTTTCTTTTTTTTTCCCTTCTTTTTTTGTAAGTTCCAACTTAATTTTTCTCCCGTTCTATTTCTTGTAGTACATATAAAAGGGTTTTTTTTGTGTGTTATTTTGAAAAGATGGGAAAGGGACCACATTCATCTGAATTGAGATCATGGGGGTCATGGGGGCTGTATGTTTAGCTGTAAGCAAAATGTAAAATGTAAATTCTATATGTTAATGTGAATGAGTCAGGGGGTAACCCCCCCCTTTTTTGAAGGGGGGTCACCTCTTTGTTTCCTTTTCTTCTTTTTTTTTTTTCTAGAGGGTGGGCCTATGGACGGTATCCAGTCACTAAGGAGGGGAATTAAGAATAAAAATGCCCAGGGAAGAGGGAGGTAGTCAGTATTTTAGTAGTTTAGTAGGGGATCATTTTTTGGTCAATAGGTTGGTTCCGATTTAAGGGGGGGGGGTCTGGCACAAGGTGTGTATACCTGCACAGACCCCTCTCCCGATTAGTTGGCATACTCCAGGGTGGAGTATTTAGGTATTGTGTTGGTGTTTTCTTTTTCTTTTCTTTTTTTTCTTTTTTGTAGCTTTTGGTGTTTTTTATGCTTTATTTGTTTCTGAGTTCCTAGGGTCAGCTGTAGAGAGCAACCAGAGGGAGAGGTGTATTGGGGATGGTATCTTGGATACTGTATGGAGGGCTTGGCGGATATTTTAGGACATGGCTACCCTATTAAAAATTGTATCATATAATGTAAGGGGAATGCGTTCACCGCATAAAAGGGGTTGCCTCTGGTTTAAACTGCATCACCATGCAGCCGACGTGGTCTTTTTACAAGAGACGCATTTCATGGAAGGGTCCACACCCAGCATGCTTCAATATGTATTTAATCAATGGTATCATGCAGTGTCACCTATTGCAAGCGCAAGGGGGGTTACAATCGCCTTCAGGAAATCGTGCCCATAGAAATTGGGGTCCCTGCAGATAGACCCAGAGGGACGTTTTTTATTTGTTTATTTGTTAAAGGTACACTGCATGGCCAATGCTATACATTCACCTTGATTTATGCACCTAATGAGGGGACAGTTAATTTTCTTGCTAAAACTGGATGTTGGAAAAATTTAGGGAACGGTGTCTTATTTTGGGTGGGGATTTTAACCTCACATTAGATCCAAGTGTGAATACATCAACAGTTAAAACTTCTCTGTCCTTTAGAGCCTTAAAACATGTAAAGCAACTTCTACACTCTCAACATCTGGTAGATAGTTGGCGTGTAAGGCATACAGGAGTAAAAGATTACAGTTACTACTCTAAAACACACGGCATGTACTCCCGCCTTTATTTATTATTATTTATTTATTTTTGGTAGATCAATTTTATCTGGAGAAGGTTCATAATTGTACAATCAAATCCATAACTATTTCAGACCATGCCCCTATAACCTTGACCCTTTATATGATCCGAGCAGGTCATATAGAGCGGACATGGTGGGTGAATAAATCATTACTAGATAATAAAAATATAGTAGAGGAACTACTCCTTGAAATAAAAGCATACTTTGAAATAAATGTGCCGGGGAGGTGTCAGAACAAGCTGTGTGGGAAGCCCACAAAACAGTTATCAGAGGGGAATTGATAGCATATGGTTCTTATATTAAAAAAAGAAAGAAAGAAAAAAATAAGGGACTTACTGGAGAAAATTAGTGTATTAGAGATGAAACATAAAAAAAACCTTGACCCCGTAGATATTCAGCAATTAGATAGCTTGTGATCCAATCTCTCACAGTGCCTGGATCGCAGAATTAAAAATAAAATCAGGTATTTTGCAAATCGGTTTTACGAACAGGGGAACAAATGTGGGCGGTTATTGGCCAGACAACTTAAAAAGCAACAGGAATCCAGGCATGTTCATAACTTATTAGTGAAGGACAAAAAGATAGTTGAAACTCAGGCTATAGCGACAGAATTTCATAGATTCTATGAGGCATTATATAATATTCAAACAACTGACACTCCGCAACCAGGGGACATAGAGAGACAGCAAAGGGAGGAGATACGAGAATACATCAAAGACGCATCAATTCCCACATTATCCGATATGGTCATAGAGAAAATAGAACGTCCAATTACGGTAGAAGAGTTGAGCGGAGTGATAGCAGCCTTGCCAATAGGTAAAAGTCCAGGGCAAGACGGCCTGAAAAAAATATATACTATAAAAAATTTTCTTCAGTGTTAGCGCTACCACTATGTAGCTACTTCAATTCAATTAACACAACCAATCCACTACCTCGAGAAGCCCTATTGACATATATTACGGTACTTCAGAAAGGAGGAAAAGACCCCCAATATTGTGCTAATTATAGGCCTATCTCTCTGCTCAACTCTGACACTAAACTCCTAGCGAAGATCCTGGCCCTTCGACTTCAGGAACATATGGGGGGACTAGTTCACCCAGATCAGACAGGATTCATGAAGGGACGTGAGGAGAGGGACAATACTACACGGGCGCTTCACATTCTTCACTGGATGCAACATGGCCCTGATAGGGCCCCAAGGATCGTACTTTTTATGGACACCGAAAATGCATTTGATAGGGTGAATTGGGGCTTTATGATCGAAGTGTTGAGGGGGGTGGGTCTGGGTGAACGTATGATGGGATGGGTAGTGGCCTTGTATACGGACCCAAGAGCAAGGGTCAAAGAATCAGAATCAGAATATCAGAATATCAGAATATTTTAATATACGAAACGGCACGAGGCAGGGGTGCCCCCCCATCTCTGTAAGATTAGAAGAAACAGAGAGATATTAGGGATATGTATTGGAACTGACAAGCATAAAGTATCAGATTATGCGGACGATCTACTCTTCTATCTCTCTGCCCCACAGACATCTTTACCAGCACTCATGTTGGAAGTGCATAGAGTTGGTAACCTATCCAACTTTAAAATTTATTTTGAAAAATCCATTCTCCTACCTAGCCATGTCCCCTTAATACTGGCAAGGTCGTTGCAACATTTATATCCGTTTATTTGGAATAAAGATTCCCTGGTTTACTTGGGCGTACATATTAGTGCAGACCAAAAACTGCTATACGATGCCTATTGACAGGGATAATAGGGGGGTATGAAGAAGTGGAGGGCCAGTATTTTGACATGGTTTGGGAGAGTAAGCGCTATAAAAATGAATATATTACCCAGAATAATTTATATATTACACATGGTACCAATTACATTACCAGAGACCTTTTTCAAACAAATACGAAAATCTTTCGTGGCATTTGTGTGGAAAGATAAGTGGCCAAGGTTGGCCTATGACATGCTGCGCAGAAGTAAAGCAGAAGGGGGAATGGGACTACCAGATATATCATTGTATTATAGGGCCATGTCTCTAGTCCGGATTTTGAATTGGTATAATATGGCCAACAATAGCCTCAAATTTTCTAATCAATTTTTTTTTCTTTCTCACAAAAGGTTTAATGAGAAGGTGGTTACTAGTAGCCCCTTACTCCTTCATTTTCTGGGGGGATAGTGTGGCCGACAAGGGCTTTTACAAGGGTTTTTTTTGGTGATAATATGGCCAACAATGGCCTCATACACAAATTTTCTAATCACATTTTTTTTTGAAGAAGAAGGAAATGGAGATCACGGGAAAATGATTAAGATTTGATTATATGCACTGGTATATAAGAGGTTAGGGGGGTATGGTAGAATGAAGGGTAATCTCTAGGAAGAGTAGGGTGTAATTGATCGATTTTCATCTAAACAAATTGAATGTAAGGAGGGAGAGAGTTGAGGAGTTTTTTCTTTTTCTCTCTTTTTTCTTCTTTTTATTTCTTTTTTTCTCTCCTTTTCTCTTTCTTTTTTTTTTTAGGGTGGAGGGCTATACATACTAGAGTGTGGAATGAAATGTATTGTAATTGTACAGTTTTTATTTATGACAGATTGGAATACAAAGCGATATTGGAATATAATAACGAATTGATAAGTTGTATCTTTAAAAAAAAAAAAAAGAAAAAGAAAAAATTTTGATAATTAAAAAAAAAAAAATACACAGAGCAGGCCTGATCCTCCCCTTTTTGGTGCTCCTGGCACCTCCTCTTCGGCAAATGCCCCTATAGCAATCAGCTTTACTTGTGTGGGCTCCATCCTGAGCAATACTGCTTGCATCTATAGACACAGACAGTGTGGCTTGGCCCCCTTCTCCCCCCATCACAGGATTTGATTGAAAACAGCAGGAGCCAATAGCTTCAGATGCTACTATTCTATTCTTCGAGGAGAGAGAGACGCTGCTCTCGGACACAGTGCTGGATCGAAATTGGACTCAGGTAAGTATTTAGAGGGAAATCAAGCAGGGAGCTGAAAACAAAAAGTTTTTTTCAACCTTAATACATATAAAAAAACTTAAAGTGAATGTAAACCCACGCTCATCCTTTCTAAACTACTGCCATAGTGGTTATCGATAAGGATATACATGCCTCCTGCATGTATCCTTACCTGTCAAATGTCTCCCCTCTGTTATGAGACCCAAAAAACGGCAGATTCTGTGGGTGGGTCTGTTGTCTGGAGCTCGGTGGGTGGAGTCGTGATGTCAGTAAACTCCCCGCCCACCTCTATTCTCCCCTTGTCAACCTGCATTTTCTCCTGTGTATTTCTTACACTGAACTTCTGCTACAGTATGATCACTAACATCCAGTCAAAATCCAGAAAGGTCACCACATGACTTCAGAATGCCCAATTATGATGAGGTGTGGAGCAGCCAATGCTGGGAGAGGTGGAGAAGAAAGGAGGAGGGGATCTGAAGTATACAGAATGTCTCTCTCAGGCTCGTGCATGAGATATGTAAATCACCTGTCACTCACAGCAAGGGGGAGAAATGGACTCCTATTTCTCTGTCCGTTTTTAGCTCACTGAAAAGAGATAAAAGGACTGCTCAGAGTTGGATTAACTCTTCGTGGCAAGACTGGGCACAGATGACATGAAATCCTATACTGTACAAGGTGCAAGCCTTAATTTGAAAAAAAAAAATGTCGGGTTTACATCCACTTTAAGTCTTTAGAACCACTTCTGTGCATCCAGAATTGCTAGTTTATATATAATACCGATACAGCCTAATATTAAAGATCCATCAACTTATTCCTGTTTCCCAGGAGATAAGTGATGTCTCCCTCCCATCACAAACCAAAAAGGGGGTTATTCCGCATTTTAAAATACAGCCCAGCACCATGTAAATTGGTCTTTTTTGCTTGTGGGTCAAATGGGCATCCACAACTTGGCAAATTGCAGTCTAATATTATAGAGCTATGCAAAGTATTTGCATTTGCCCCTGAAATGCATTCACAAACTTGGGCCACTGGGTACATGTCTAATGATTCTGTGTGCGCTGATAACTATAACTGAAGTCGTGGTGAATGGCTTTCTCACTGGAGCAGTGCGTTTACAGGACGGTCCAAAAAGTCTTGCAAGCTGCATATTTGCAGCGCATCTTTGGAACTCCTAAAGCGCCCCTGCCCATTGAAAACAATGGGGCAGCGCCACCAAACCGCTGGCAAAGTGTCGCTACATCGGTGCTTTGCAGTCGGTTTTAACCCTTTTTCGGCCGCTAGTGGGCATTAAAACCGCCCTGCTAGCAGCTGAATAGCGCCAATAAAACAACGGTAAAGCGACACTAAAAATAGCGCCACTTTACCTGCCGGGGCCCGCCCGCCCCAGTCTGAAAGTAGCCTTAAACTGCAAACTCTCACGATCAGAACCCACCTTACCTTTTTGTATTGAATTGTATTTAAACTGTATTTTCCTGACTTCTATACCCTATGGTTTTTGTAATTCATCAGTAATAAAGTAGGAAGGACTGACAAGGCAAAAATACACTGTGTTGTCCTGTCAAAGAGGAAGGTAGGAACACATTGGGGGGTATTTACCAAAACTGGTAGAGTGCAAAATCTGGTGCAGCTTTGCATAGAAAATCAGATTCCAGGTTTTATTGTCAAAGCTTAATTGAACAAGCTGAAGTTAGAAGCTGATTGGCTACCATGCGCAGCTGCACCAGATACGAGTGCACTAGTTTTAGTAAATCCCCCCTACTATATTTCTGGTACATCATTCTGTACTTGCAGCATGTTGAGAGGAATAAAAATGGGGAAGTGAGCATGTATTGCAGAGATGTACTGAATATGTTTTTTTGGTCACGCCCTTTAAATATAATAATTGAATAGAGCGCAGTACTCCTGAAACCCCAATACACAATAAATCACTAAAGAATACTAGAATTGGGATGATCAACCCTATCAGCCCTTTGGGTTTCTGAAGTTGCATGGAGGGCTGTGTTAGGTTCAGTCTATTCTATCTTCACTCTTTAAAAGGAATGAGTAATACAACTAAATTTTGAAGTTGTAAATATATCAGTACAACAAGATGCCCCATATTAATAAGATGGTGCCTGAGATCTGGCAAGGTTCAAGGGAGGGACTTCATTACTGGGCATGGATGATATCAAGCACTGTCTTTTCTTCTATGAACTGGTACTTTGTTGCTGTGCTTGTGAATTGTTTGAAGTGTGTTTCTTGGGTGCCCCATTGTCATCAAGACATATATAAAACAAACACTTAAAGCATAACCACAGTGAAGCTGTATTAGCAGATCTTATACACATCCATCTACAAAGCCAGAAGTGTGCCAGTCTTTTTATTGATTTGTACATATGGCACAGCTGCCTAGCCATATTCAATCCATTAGACTCAGAAGAAGCAGCTGCAAACTCTGCACTTAAAATGATAAGGATTTTCTATTATAGTGGAGCTGCACAGTGACACTTTACCATGCAGGGTATGGTGGAGAGTAGAAACAAATGGCAATCACCCCAATCTGTAACTGGCCTTTACAGCGAGGAACACAAGTCAAAAACAACAGCTCACTTACCAGCCAGCCTACAACAAACCAGATTATCCTGTCTAACAATTCACGTTAAAACCAGGGATTTAGTTTGCATATATTTGCAAATATATGTGTAAGATGCAGGGCAACTTCACTGCACCCTAGGTAGAGAGTTGATGAGCTAATGTCAGTGAATGGGTTCTGGATGAGGTTGTTCCAGCTGCATCCCAGGCACTGACATCAGCCTTGGAAGGATTTACCCCCTTCCTGACCAGGCTATTTTTTGCGATACAGCACTGCGTCACTTTAACTGACAATTGCGCGGTCGTGCGACGCTGTACCCAAACAAAATTGACGTCCTTTTTTCCCATACAAATAGAGCTTACTTTTGGTGGTATTTGATCACCTCTGTGGTTTTTATTTTTTGCGCTATAAACAAAAAAAGAGCATCAATTTTGACAAAAACTCAATATTTTTAACTTTTTGCTATAATAAATATCCCCAAATAAAAAATAAATAAATAAATAAATAAAATGTCTTCCTTAGTTTAGGCTGATATATATTCTTCTACATATTTTTGTTAAAAAAAAATCGCAATAAGCATATAATGATTGGTTTATGCAAAAGTTATAGCTTCTACAAAATAGGGGATAGATTTATGGCATTTTTATGATTATTTTTTTTAACTAGTAATGGTGGCGATCTGCGTTTTTAATTGGGACTGCGACATTGCGGCGGACAGATCGTAAACTTTTGACACTTTTTTGGGACCATTGACATTTATCAATCACTGGCAGGGTAGGGGTTAACACTAGGGGAGATCAAGAGGTTAAATGTATTCCCTCAGCGTGTTCTAACTGTAGGGGGATGGGACTGCCTGGGGGAGGAGACCGATCGGTGTTCCTATATACTAGGAACACACGATCTGTCTTCTCTCCCCTGCCGGAATGTGGATTTGTGTGTTTACACACACACAGATCCTTGTTCTGGCTCTGTCAGGAGCGATCGCGGATGCCCGGCGGACATCGCAGCTACCAGGCACAGGCATCGGCTCTCAGTACCGTGCCTCCTATACCCCTTAACCACTTCAGCCCCGGAAGGATTTACCCCCTTCCTGACCAGAGCACTTTTTACAATTTGGCACTGCGTCGTTTTAACTGCTAATTGCGCGGTCATGCAATGCTGTACCCAAACAAAATTTGCGTCCTTTTCTTCCCACAAATAGAGCTTTCTTTTGATGGTATTTGATCACCTCTGCCGTTTTTATTCTTTGCGCTATACACGGAAAAAGACCGAAAATTTTGAAAAAAAATGATATTTTCTACTTTTTGTTATAAAGTAAATCCAATAAACTCAATTTTAGCCATACATTTAGGCCAAACTGTATTCGGCCACATGTCCTTGGTAAAAAAAATGTCAATAAGTGTATATTTATTGGTTTGCGCAAAAGTTATAGCGCCTACAAACTAGGGTACATTTTCTGGAATTTACACAGCCTTTAATTTATGACTGCCTATGTCATTTCTTGAGGTGCTAAAATGGCAGGGCAGTACAAAACCCCCACAAATGACCCCATTTTGGAAAGTAGACACCCCAAGGATATTGCTGAGAGGCATGTTGAGCCCATTGAATATTCATTTTTTTTTTGTCCCAAGTGATTGAATAATGACAAAAAAAAAAAAAAAATTACAAAAAGTTGTCACTAAATGATATATTGCTCACACAGGCCATGGGCATATGTGGAATTGCACCCCAAAATATATTCTCCTGAGTATGGGGATACCACATGTGTGGGACTTTTTGGGAGCCTAGCCGCGTACGGGGCCCCAAAACTAATCACTGCCTTCAGGATTTCTAAGGGCGTAAATTTTTGATTTTACTCCTCACTACCTATCACAGTTTTGAAGGCCATAAAATGCCCAGATGGCATAAAACCCCCCAAATGACCCCATTTTGGAAAGTAGACACCCCAAGCTATTTGCTTTGAGGCATGTTGAGTCCATGGAATATTTTATATTTTGACACAAGTTGCGGGAAAGTGACAATTTTTTTTTTTTTTTGCACAAAGTTGTCACTAAATGATATATTGCTCACACAGGCCATGGGCATATGTGGAATTGCACCCCAAAATACATTTAGCTGCTTCTCCTGAGTATGGGGATACCACATGTGTGGGACTTTTTAGGAGTCTAGCCACGTACGGGGCCCCGAAAACCAATCAGCGCCTTCAGAATTTCCTAAGGGTGTAAATTTTTGATTTCACTCTTCACTGCCTATCACACTTTCGGAGGCCATGGAATGCCCAGGTGCCCTCGATCTGACCTTCGCAGTGATACCTCACATGCATGGTGCAATTGCTGTTTACATTTGACGCCAGACCGACGCTTGCGTTCGCCTTAGCACGAGAGCAGTGGGGACAGGGGTGCTTTTTTTTTTTTTTTTTCCTTTATTATTTTTTTTACTTTTTTATCTTATTTTTAAACTGTTCCTTTCATTTTTTTTTTAATAATTTTTATTGTTATCTCAGACAATGTAAATATCCCCTATGATAGCAATAAGTAGTGACAGGTACTCTTTTTTGAAAAAAATGGGGTCTATTAGGCCCTAGATTTCTCCTCTGCCCTCAAAGCATCTGACCACACCAAGATCGGTGTGATAAAATGCTTCCCGAATTTCCCAATGGCGCTGCTTACATCCGGCGAAATCTAAGTCATAAAATGCTCGTAGCTTCCTGTTTCTTAGGCCATAGAGATGTTTGGAGCCACTCTGGTCTCTGATCAGCTCTATGGTCAGCTGGCTGAATCACCGGCTGCATTCTCAGGTTCCCTGTTGAGACAGGAGAGCCAGAGAAAAACACGGAAGACGGTGGTGGGGGGGGGAGCATTCCCTCCCACTGCTTGTAAAAGCATCTAGAGGCTAATTAGCCGCTAGGATTGCTTTTACATGAAACTCGACCGCTGGCTGAAAAGAATGATACCAAGATGATACCTAAACCTGCAGGCATCATTCTGGTGTAACCACTCAAAGTCGTGAATGGCGTACCTGAAGACAAAAAAATGGCTAACAATAAAGCACAGTAAACGGTAAAGTATAAAAAAATTGCATACCTGAAAAGCAAACATGGTAAAACATAATAACAATAAAACATTGCAGAATAGAATACAGTAAAAAAGAGCAGAACAATAGAGAGAGAATAGAGAGAGAGAGAATAGAGAGAGAGAACAATAAAACGACAACTATTTTTTTTTTATTTTATATTTTTGTTTGTGTTTTTTTTTTTTTTTACACTTTTTTTTGTAACTGTAACTTTTATAACTGTAACTGCTTCCAGGTTCGGGTCTCTCAAAATGCGATGGCATCTTGGGAGAACCTGTGAAAGTGTGTCCTAGTCTGTGCAATGCTGTACCCTACGCTAATACTCAACTAGTGCATGGTAGCTTTCAAAACATTCACCAATGCAAAGACCAGGATTGTCAGGACAGGAGGGACAATAATAGCGGGTGTCACGCCTATATCTGCGCTTGCTGCAGACACGACATCTTTTTTTGGGGGGTTCGTTGGGTGGGGGTACACGGGAGGACATAAAGAAAATGCCTCTCATGCAGCCGACTGCATTTGGTTGGGGATGTGAATGGGGGAAGTACAGGCGCTGCAGAAGCGGTGGGTTCCCAATTAGGATTGGCGAATGCAGCAGGAAGGGCATTATGGGCACGACGGGCCTGTGTTTGTCTTTTTGGTGGCAGCGGGACACTACTTGTGCTTGCCACCTCACCAGCTTGAACTGCACTTATGGGACTCGCCACGTCACCAAGTGTTACTGCAGTGCTGGTTTGACTACGACCGGGATGTACTAGGCCGCTGGCGCTTGCCAGTTGACCAAAACGCTACCAAAAAAACTGTTAGCGATCGCAGGGATCAGGCCTGACTCTGCGAACGCTGCAGTTATGCGTTTAGTGTTTTGTAAGTGACAGTGATCTATCGATACTGGGCTGGGCCGGGCGGAGGGGCAAAACACAGGTGCTAGCAGGTATCTGGGCTGAACCCGCTAACACTGCGTTTTTGGGAACCCCAAACTGCTGGGGACGCCAGTATAGATCTGATCGGATCAGATATTGATCCGTTTAGATACTATACCACTAAGGGAGGCGTATGCTGCGTGCGTGGGTGTTAGCGCTACTGGCACTAACCTGACGCTGCCTGGGGCTGGTGCTTGCCAGTTCACCAAAACGCTACCAAACAAACTGTTAGCGATCGCAGGGATCAGGCCTGACTCTGCGAACGCTGCAGTTATGCATTTAGTGTTTTGTAAGTGACAGTGATCGATCGATACTGCACTTGGGTGGGCTGGGCTAGGCAGGGCGGAGGGGCAAAACGCAGGTGCTAGCAGGTATCTGGGCTGATCCCACTAAATGCGTTTTTGGGAACCCTAAACTGCTGGGGACACTAGTATAGATCTGATCGGATCAGATATTGATCCGTTCAGATACTATACCACTAAGGGAGGCGTATGCTGCGTGCATGGGTGTTAGCGGTACTGGCGCTAATCTGATGCTGCCTGGGGCGACGCATATCACCGCCGGGTGATCAGGGGGCTAAACCTTTATTCAGTACTAAACGGCGGGTGCCCTGACACTATAAAAAATAAACGAACTAACCAGCGTCACCCGTAACGGTTATACAGTGATCAGTGGTGAAAGGGTTAACTAGGGGGCAATCAAGGGGTTAAAACATTTATTAGGTAGTATATGGGGGCCCCTGTCGCTATAAAATGCTGACGGCGAACCTAAATATTTACCTCCCTAACTAGCGTCACCAGTGACACTAATACAGTGATCAGAAAAATGATCGCTTAGCGACACTGGTGACGGGGGGTGATCAAGGGGTTAAAACTTTATTAGGGGGTTAGGAGGTACCCTAGACCTAAAGGGGGCTAACACTCACTGCCCTAACACACTAACTGTCACAAACTGACACCATGCAGTAATCAGAAAAAAAAAAACTGCTTGGTGTCAGTGTAACGGGGGGGGGGGGGGTGATTAGGGGGTGATCGGGGGGGGGGCGATCAGGGGTGTAAAGTATGCCTGGCATGTTCTACTGTGTGTGTTGTGTTGTGCAACTCACTCAGATGTCTTCTCTCCTTGGCGCCGGAACGGAAACTGCCGAGCCGAGGAGAGATGACATCACATCCTCTGCCTCTGTGCACTACACAGAGGCAGGGGACGATTCCAATTGGCTAGCAGCAATCGCGAGGGGGGGGCCACGAATGGATGGCCTCCCCCTCATCTCTGATCGCTGCCAGACCAAAGCCAACCGCCTCGGGCACCGGGGGGGGGGGGTCCGATCGGTGATTTTGCCTGCCCGTGCCATTGTGCAGACGTATATCTGCGTTAGGCGGTCGGTAACTGGTTAAGTCGCCCGCTGTACAGCTACGGAGATTCGCACAGGGGAGCCATTTTGCCACTGTCAAATGAATGTGGGTGGCCGGCAAGGGAACTTAATGCACTGTAGATATAGGCTACACCGAATGCAGAGTATATATATATATATATATATATATATATATATATATTTTTTTTTACTAGACTGTGTATATATATATATATATATATATATATATATATATATTAATACACAGCCTGAAGTGTATTAGAAACAGTACACCACCAAATGCACTGTAGATATAGGCGACACTGGATGCAGAGTATATATATATATATATATATATATATATATATATATATATATATATATACTAGACTGTGTATATATAAATATATTGTGGAGTGCCACCCAAAAATGGAACTTCCGCTTTAAGTACTGGTGACCCCCTGACATGCCACATTTGGCATGTCATTTTTTTGGGGGGAGGAGCAGGTACCCTGTTTTTACAGGCACCCAACTCCCACTTCCTCCCCTGGCTCCACAGCGCCGGAAGGAAGTTCACCTCTCCCCCCTCCCTCCCTGCACATCACAGGTCCCAGAAGATTGCCCAGCCATTCACAGCGCGCAACCTGGCTCGCAGTTAGAATGCCAGTGCCTCGGAAAGGAGGGGGAGAGAAGCGAGGCTTCCTGCACCCGCATCGCTGGACCGTGGGACAGGTGAATGTCTGATTATTACACTTTTTGTAGCTGCTGACTTTTAAATGGGTGGAACTCTGCTTTAATACACCGCCTGAAGTGTATTAGAAACCATACACCACCAAACGCACTGTGGATATAGGCTACACTGAATGCAGAGTATATATATATATACAGTATCTCACAAAAGTGAGTACACCCCTCACATTTTTGTAAATATTTTATTATATATTTTCATGTGACAACACTGAAGAAATGACACTTTGCTACAATGTAAAGTAGTGAGTGTACAGCTTGTAGAACAGTGTGAATTTTATAAAAATTAAAAAAAAAATAAAATAACTCAACACACAGCCATTAAAGTGGATGTAAACCCAATGCCATTGTCGTCCTTTCTAAACTACTGCCATGGGATTTATCTATAAGGATATACATGCCTCCTGCATGTATCTTTACCTGTCAAATGTCTCCCCTCTGTCTGTTATGAGACCCGAAAAACTGCAGATTCTGTGGGTGGGTCTATTGTCTGGAGCTCGGTGGGTGGAGTCGTGATGTCAGTAGACTCCCCGCCCACCTCTACACTCCTTGTCAATATGCATTTTCTCCTGTTTATTATTGTAATACTGAACTTCTGCTGAACTTCTGCTTTGATCTCTAACATCCAGTGAAAAGACAGGAAAGTAACCACATGACTTCAGCATGCCAAATCATGCTGAGGTGTGGAACAGCCAATCCTGGCAGAGCTGCTGAAGAAAGGAGTGGGGGAGGGAATTAAAAAATACTGCCTGTGTCTACAGTATGATAAAAAAAAAAAAAAAATTCGGGTTTACATCCACTTTAATGTCTAAACTGCTGGCAACAAAAGTGAGTACACCCTTAAAGGGGTTGTAAAGGTATGAATTTACCTTAATGCATTCTATGCATTAAGGTGAAAAAACTTTTGAAAATACCGCCGCCTCCAGCCCCCCCGTTTTACTTACCTGACACCTCGAAACTCAGCCGCTCGCTCCCGACCTCCATTCAGCCGATCAGCCTGGTCGCTGATTGGCTATAGTGGATGGATTGAAAGCAGCACAGCCATTGGCTCGCTCTGCTGTCAATCACAGCCAATGACGCGGCGCGCCGGGGGCGGGGCCGAGTGATACAGCGAGCGGCTATAGCCGCCGGCTGTATCACGGGAGCGCGCCCGCAATAACTAACCACCATGCGAGAGAGCTCGCATTAAGGGGGTTAGTTATTGCGGGGAGGAGCTGAGACAGCCGCCGAGGGACCCCAGAAGACCAGGTTCGGGGCCACTCTGTGCAGAACGAGCTGCACAGTGAAGGTAAGTATAACATGTTTGTTATTTAAAAAAAAAAATAAATGTACCTTTACAACCCCTTTAAGTGAAAATGTCCAAATTGGGCCCAATTAGCCATTTTCCCTCCCCAGTGTCATGTGAGTCATAAGTGTTACAAGGTCTCAGGTGTGAATGGGGAGCAGGTGTGTTAAATTTGGTGTTAGAAACAGTACACCACTGAATGCACTGTATATATATATATATATATATATATATATATATATATATATATATATATATATACAAATACACTGCCACTAACTGAATAACCTGCCTGCTTAATCTAACTCAAGCTATCTCTCTGTCCACACCAACAACGCTACACATGGCCGCTATGTAAGCAGCCTTATATAGTGTGGGGTGTGGACTTAGTCCCCCTGAGCCATGATTCGCTAAAGGCACCCTGCCTTTGGCCAATAATGGCTTTCTCAGCAGAGCGCGCTGTGATTGGTCAAAGCATGCAGGTCAGGTGCATGCTTTGGCCAATCATCATACAGCAATGCACTGCGATCTCGCAGTGCATTATGGGGCGTTCCACTGCGCTCAAATTTCCTGCGAACTCCCCATATGTTTGGTTCTATTTAGAACAAACAAACACCCGATGTTCGAGTGTAACTCATCCCTAGGTGATCCCCCTCCCTGGCCTAGGCAGGAATGGGGTTTAAGTGGCCAGTAAGCAAGTGGTTAAGGGGGTGCGCTACATTTGCATTAATTATAAATATACATTATGTATGATGCTTTTTATACACGTGGATATTTAAGTATTGTCTATATGCAAATAGCTATCACTTCATCTGAAGTATACTGCATATGGACAGTTGCTACTTTTCCTGGCACATTGTACTGTATATGCATTGTCTGTGTCTTTTCTTTCTGCAAACCTTTTTTTAAAAATTCTACAGCTGAAATTTTACAGTATATGGGTTCAGGGTGCTTACTTTTAAAACCAGGGCTTTTTTTCAGGGGGAACTGGGTGGAACTCAGTTCCACCACCTCTGGCTCAGATCCTTTAGTGCCTGCTCACCACAATCACTTGTAAACACAGAAGTCCGGTTTCTGTGTTTACAAGTGACAGCTCTGCACTCTTGTATGTAATGCAATCCTGGTATTTAGTGCCCCTTTAAGACCCTCCTACTGTTTTTGTGAAATTTGACTGAAGACACCCACTATTTGATGTGATTTGGAGGGTGTGTGTAGGGGGAGAGGTTTTGTGGGGCCGAGGTTAAGGTCCAGCACCTATTGTTTAGGAAAAAAAGCCCTATTTAAAACTAAAACCTCCAGCCTACCTTTCAGTTTTGCACAGTTGTACAGGCTGCTCTCCTGTCCCCTCTTCCGCGGGCTGCGCCTATATGAATGTCCGGGCCAGAATGCCGTCCCTTTGGAGCGCATGCGCCGGTGACATCACCCGTTGCATCCCGTATTATTATCTCCTAAACTGTGCAAGTTTAGGAGATATTCACTGTACCTACAGGTAAGCCTTATTATAGGTACAAGTTAAAAAGTGGACTTTACTTCCACTTTAAAATCAAAGTCTAAAGCCAGCTATACATGGATCGAATTTTGGCTGGTTCAGCAGAGCCCAGCCAAATTTCCATCCATGAATGGGTTGTACACAAGTAAGCCTATCGATTGACTTGTGTACAGCCAGCCTGTCAGCTTTTTCCTGAACGATTATTGCCGCCGGCTATAGCTAGCAACACTAAGGCTCTGTTTCCACTAGTGCGACTTTTCATGCGACTTGGGACTGAAAAGTCGCATGACAAATTGTTTCCCATGATTTCCAATGAGTACCGTTCATATCTGTGCGACTTCAAGTCGCAGCGACTTCAAAGTAGTCCCTGCACTACTTTGGTCCCACTTTGATGCGACTTGAGGTCCATAGATACAGGCATTGCTTCAAATCGCGGTAAAAAGTCGCGGTAAAATCGCGGTAAAAAATTGCGGCAAAATCGCGCGACTTTGGGGACGCACTAGTGGAAACATAGCCTAATCATTGTGTTGTACTGGAAAAGTAAGCTCCCCGTACTCAATGCCTGCAGAACACAGTAGCGCTGTGGGAGGGATTTCCCATCAACACTGACTGTGTCAATGGGGGGATCGAGCAATTGCATAATCTATTGCCTGCCTAACACTAAATGACCCACTTATTATGTCCTGTTTTTCACGAATTGTCATTTTATCTTGCCCTCCATTAGTTCATATTATGTGCTCTTCTCCATAGACATTTCAAAGGACCTCATAATTATCATCAGCCAGAGGTCCCATTTACAATGGAAATATCTATATGCATACTGCAGTTTAATTTTACAAGCCCTTCATAAAAAAGCTATATAAGTACCTGACATAAAAAAAAATAAAATAAATGCAGACTGCAGTGTAGAGTCTAGGATGTGCCATATGGAGTTCTATGCATACAACATCCTGTGATCGCAGGAAAGCCTGTCACACGACTTTGACAGAGCCAATGGAAAATTCACTATCTTACCAAAAGTATTGGTACGCCTACCTTTACACATACCTGAACTTTAATGGCATCCCAGTCTTAAGCCTCGTACACACAGTCTGATTGTTGGATGACTGAGCGTCTGATTTTTGTCAAAAGGACGTGTGCAGGATTTTGGCTAGCATATTAACTATCCGCAAATTGTCGTTTGACAAACACGAACGTAGTGATGTACTATGAGACTATAAAGAGGAAGTTAATTTCTCAAGCACCACTCTTTGGGTCCCTTCTGCTAATATCGTGTTCGAAGAAATTTGGTGAGCGTTGATTCGTGATTTTCAGATCGAAGAAAACAAATGCCTTTTAAAATATGTTTGGCATAACTACATCAATATCACCAGCAAAGCAGCTTCATTATCATTCCATTAAAGAAGATGAGAATGTGTGCTGCATTTCGACATTTCATCAATTGCCACATCACGAATGTTAATTCTAGATCACGAACGGTAGTATACAAGACCGTACTCTTCCTGCTTGTTCCTTGATTCCGAGCATGCGTGGTTGTACTTTCGACTTTTGTGTGACCGATTTCTGTACTGACCATCCAAAAATTATGCCCCATACACACGGTCGGACATTGATCGGACATTCCGACAACAAAATCCTAGGATTTTTCCCGACGGATGTTGGCTCAAACTTGTCTTGCATACACACGGTCACACAAAGTTGTTGGAAAATCCGATTGTTTTAAACGCAGTGACGTAAAACACGTACGTCGGGACTATAAACGGGGCAGTGGCCAATTGCTTTCATCTCTTTATTTATTCTGAGCATGCGTGGCACTTTGTGCGTCGGATTTGTGTACACACGATCGGAATTTCCGACAACGGATTTTGTTGTCGGAAAATTTTATATCCTGCTCTCAAACTTTGTGTGTCGGAAAATCCGATGGAAAATGTGTGATGGAGCCTACACACAGTCGGAATTTCCGACAACAAGGTCCTATCACACATTTTCCGTCGGAAAATCCAACCGTTTGTATGGGGCATTAGATGTTGAGTTCACATCAGACAAAAGTTTTATAGCCTGAACATCCAGCTTTTGTCTGACGAAAAAGTCAAATTGTCTATCGAATGCACCATACCAACGATCCGAAAATCCGCAGACAGCTCGTCTTCAGACTTTTCCCTTCTGATTGTCGTACCGCGTGTACGAGCCTTAAGTCCGTAGGGTTCAATTATGAGTTGGCCCACCCTTTTCAACTATATCAGCTTCAACGCCTCTGGGAAGCTGTTCACAAGGTTTAGGAGTGTGTCTATGGGAATGTTTAACCATTCTTCCAGAAGCGCATTTGTGAGGTCCGGCACTGATGTTGGACAAGAAGGCCTGGCTCACAGTGTCCACTTTAATTCATCACATAGGTGTTCTATCAGGTTGAGGTCAGGACTCAACCTGATAGTCAAGTTCCTCCACCCCAAACTCGCTCATCCATGTCTTTATGAACCTTGCTTTGTGCACTGGTCCAAATCATTTGGTGGAGGGGGGATTATGGTGTGGGGTTGTTTCTCAGGGGTTTGGCTTGGCGCCTTAGTTCCAGTGAAGGTAACTCTTAAGACATCAGCATACCAAGACATTTTGGACAATTTCATGCACCCAACTTTGTGTGAACAGTTTGAGGATGGCCCTTTCCTGTTCCAACATGACTGCACACCAGTGCACAAAGCAATGTCCATAAAGACATGGATGAGGGAGTTTAGGTTGGAGGAACTTGACTGGCCCGCACAGAGTCCCGACCTCAACCAGATAGAACACCTTTGGGATGAATTAGAGAAGAGACTGCGAGCCAGGCCTTCTCGTCCAACATCAGTGCCTGACCTCACAAATGTGCTTCTGGAAGAATGGTCAAACATTCCCATAGACACACTCCTAAACCTTGTGGACAGCCTTCCCAGAAGAGTTGAAGCTGTTATAACTGCAAAGGGTGGGCCAACTCAATCTTGAACCCTCGGGACTAAGGCTGGGATGCCGTTAAAGTTCATGTAAAGGCAGGCGCGTCAATACTTTTGGTAATATAGTGTCAATTCCACTATAAGGTGGAGATCCATTTTGTAGCTGGGAGAACTGCTGCTATTGTAAAATCTAAAGTGCCCATAGTGGAGTAGTACCATTAAACGCCGATTTTTGGTTCTGTCAATTCTGTAAAATATATATTTAGACTAGTGGGCTCTGTGAAATGAAGTCCCAAAGCGAGCAATTGAATATGCACATTTGTAAAGGATATATTTGTGCTTTTTAAATGGGTTGGGTTTTTTGTAAAGCAGTCGTAAGGCCACGGCGTTATAAATCAACCCCTTACTGCATTTAAAGGAATGATAACCTGTCCAATAACCCTTTCTGAATTTAGTCCTATAAACATTTTTATGGTTGCAATTATTGAAATACTGCACAATTTGGTAAAATACAGAATGCAGTATTTAAAAAAATTAATTAGCCTGGATTCAATATTTATCTTAGAAACAATGAAAATGCCACATGGTAAAACACATAACACATGCAGCCAGGCTTCACGAATCGACCCCATAATGTTGGTTTATCTATGTATTCCCAGTAAAAGAATTTCTAATGGCTGGTCATAGTATTCATAAACTGAAAATTCAAAATCTGTTTGGAAATCTGTGTCTCCTTACAGACAAATGAAGCCTGTATGCCAAGTTCACCTTGGAGGTGCAAAAGGCTCCCACGTTGCACTAATCTTACAAGTATAGATATAAAGCTACAGATAATTTAATGAAAGTGGAATTTTCTGTAAAGGAATGAATCCCAGTCATCCTGTAGACTGATAGTATAAACAAACTTACCCAGATCAGCCCTCTCTCATGACCCTGTGACAAGGATTATGACAAAAACAAGACCCTACAAGGTGAGTAATGGCTTTGTGGGAGATGTCAGAAGCCACATTAAAATGCCACATGAAGAATTTATGTTTTATATATCCTTCCTTATCTTAACAGTTATCCTTATCAGTGTATGGACATTTGTAGTTGATTGTTGGGTAAATGATGTTCCAGAAATCAAGGTTGGCAGTTGAAGGATCCAAAGTGTCCTTGGGGTGGGGTAGGGGCTGAAAAGCCACAGAGTAATTGAATTATACCATTAGCGTTGTGTTGTAAAAACTGATACAAGGGAGCTGTTTTATCTTTCAAAGAATTTGTATTTCTAATGTTCCATTTCTGATATTTGCTTAGCCCAGCTGGGTGGATGAGAGGACCACCTACAAATAAGGAATACAGTGCAGACCTCTATTCACACCCAGCCTGCTGACTGACAGTGAAAGAGCAGTAGAAGAATGGTGAGCTCATTCCTATGCTTGCTCTGCCCCCCATCTGCATGTCCATTGCCAACATAGGGTTTGATTTACGGCAAATACACTGTGCATTTTGCAAAGTACAGTCGCACTCTGCAAGTGCAGTTGCTCCAGAGCTTAGTAAATGAGCAGAAGCTCTGCTGACTTCCATCATCCAATCATGTGCACGCAAAAATACAGTTTGTTTTTTTCTTGCATGTGATTGGGTATTTTTTGCAAAGTGAAGCTTTGCCTCATTTACTAAGCTCTGGTGCAACTGCACTTTGCAAAGTGCACAGTCTATTTGCCTTTAGTAAATGAACCCCATAGTGTGCATTAGAGCTGCACGATTCTGGATAAAATGAGAATCACAAATTTTTTGCTTAGAATAAGGATCACGATTCTCGGCGTAACATCATCTTAAACATTATACAAAAAAATTCACATAAACTCATAAGGCAACACTGCTTAGTTTTTTTTTAATTTTAATTCATTGAAGTGTATTTTTCCCCAAAAATTGCTTTTGAAAGACCGCTGCGCAAATACCGTGTGACATAAAATATTTCAAAGACCGCCATAGGGACTTTATATATAATGTTTGGGGGTTCTTAGTAATTTTCTAGAAAAAAATACAGATTTTAACTTGTAAGCAACAAGTGTCAGAAAAATGCCTGGTCTTGGTTAAACTGCCCTCATTTGCAGACCGAAGATCATCCCTTTGATCTAAAAGAACCAAATGATACAATGTTTATTTTTATCTTTTGCTGAGCAATGTTGTAACTTTTCTGGCTGCCTTTTTTTGACAGCTGTTAGCAGAGAATGCCTCTGCACTTGTTACATGAATCATAGAAATGCTGGAATAATCACATCAGTCCCTGCCCTAAAGGAGCTTACAATCTAAGGTCCCTAACTCACATTCATACATACACATACTAGGCCCAATTTAGGCAGGAGGAGCCAATTAACCTACAAGCAAGTCTTTGGATCGTGGGAGGAATTCCCGAATGATGGGGCGGGGCTGGTGACCTAGACCCAAACGATGGGGGGGAGGGTGGGTGGCTGTGGATGCATTGTTTACCACCCAAAATATACCACCAAACGAGCATTGGCTGTACTTATCCTTTAATCTATTACTGGCTAACTCCGGGGTCTTGTGAGTTCACATGCACAGATATTAGTGCAGGCATAACTAGGGAGTAAGGTGATGGCTGACACCACACATCCCATGACCAATAGACATCTAAGCATTACTTGCTTGATATAGAGGTATTTCAAGCTTCCATTGGCAGAATGCAGAAGGTAAAGCAAAATCCTTTAAAAAAAACACAAGGATTATATTTAAAGATTTGCATATTTTTAGGGCATATTCACACCACCAGCATGGCGCTTTGTTAACACATTCCCAAAGCAAGGACAGGCAAAAATAAAGCAATTGTTTTTAATGGTGCTGGTTTTTCTACACTTTTTCTTTTATCTTGTTTTATTCCATAAACCCATAAATACAAGCGTCTGATTGGTTGCTTTAAGTCTATTTTTTCCTTCCATCCAATTTTTATATGTGAGGCCTGTACAATGTATCCAAAATAATCATTCTGTTTTTGTGCTCCAAAATCAAACCATTATCATGCACATATTCAGATATAACAATTACCTCTGCAACTGCTTCATTGTGTAACATAACAGCCATGAGTCCACCCAATTATGTTTCAGCTTAATGCATTATTAATCCCAACTGTAGACTGCAGTCATGAAAAATAGGCTTAACATCCCCCTTAATGATACAACATCTCAATTTTTTTTTTTTAATGTACACATTCTTGACTAGTCATGTGTTAAAGGAAATAAATAAGTAAAAAGGGTTAACAAAAAGGAAAGTGGATAAGCAAGAGAAGAAACCTCATTTTCATGTACTACAGAACGGACTTGCTAAGATGAACTGAATTTGCCATTAAAGAATCCAGCAAATCCCTACGGGTCTAAGAAGTGGCAATTAGTGCTGCAGCTTAGGGTATGGTGCTCAGCGTAGTGAACTTGATGGTAAAAATAGATTTGCATGCTAAAAATGGAAAGAAAATAGAATAAATCCCATCTAAAGATCATACTCTTGTATTTAGCTGAAATACGCCTGAGTTATTGTTTCAGTCTACTTTGACAGATTCCATCACAACAATTTATAACGTGTTCAAACAGCAAGGTTAGGTGCAATTTGCTGTGATGTTTATTTTAAAGGGCCAGCATAAAGGCTGCAACATGACAGTATTTTTAATAATATTTAGCTGCTTGGCAGCTGCAGGCGCCTCAGAACCTGTGATGCCTTAATATCTAAGTGTACTAGGTTTTATGAACAACACCCATAGTTGTCATAGGTGCAACCTGGGTTAGAATGGGGCCTAGAATGGTTCTCAACCTCCCCACTGCCTAGGAAAGAATTTGCATAGCATTCGAGGAAAGGTGTAAGGTTTTATGAAACTGCAAATTGTGAGGCGCTACTAAGCTCTAAACACCTTTAACATGATAAACCGGGGGATCATACCATATATTTTAACCACTTGACCTCTGAAGACCCTTCATGACCAGGCCACTTTTTGCGATACAGCACTGCGTTACTTTAACTGACAACTGCGCAGTCATGCGATGATGTACCCAAATAAAATAATTTTTTTCCCAAAATAGAGCTTTCTTTTAGTAGTATTTGATCACCTCTGCATTTTTTATTTTTTGCTCTATTAACAAAAAAATAATGAAGATTTTGAAAAAAAATATAAATATATTTTTTACTTTCTGCTTTAAAACATATCCAATAAAAATAATTGAAAATAAATCAAATTTTTTTATAAATTTGAGCCAATATGTATTCCGCTACATATTTTTTGTTAAAAAAAAAATCCCAATAAATGTATATTGAATGGTTTGTGAAAACGTATTAGCGTCTACAAACTATGGGATATTTTTGTGTATTTTTTTTTCATTTATTGATTTTTTTACTAGTAATGGCGGTGATCAGCGACTTATACTGCACTAATTGACACTTTTTTGTCACTTTACTAATGACACTTGCTGGGAAGGGGTTAACATCAGGGGTGTTTTACTAAACTGTGGCAGGTGCTTTTACTAGGGAAAGACATGGATCCTAGTCCCTGTTTTGCAGAGACACAGGATGCATTCTCTCCTGTCAGAACAGCGATTTCCCTTGTTTACATAGGCAGACCGCCATTTTGCCTCTCTTCTTCCGCTGTGTGTGAGCGGGAGCAAGCCGCCAGCAGTGCTCATGCGCGCTCCCAATGTGGAAGAGCCGGATCACATATATATATATGTGATCCGTCGCAGAGGTTAAACAAAACCAACTCTGGTGTGTTTGCAGAGCTTTCCCATACGCCATTGGGCTCGCTGAACCTCTGGATCGGAGATTTATTTGTATAGCATTACTATTTGGGGTAAGCTGTTGTGTTACGTGCTTTTTTTTATCCCAATGTTGTGGACAGTGGTTTGAATATATTATTTTTGTTTTGTTAATATGATGTTCTTGGATGCTATGTATTAATATATTATAATTTGTATACCTGCAGTAATATTTGGTTTTTGATATAAAGTGTATACAAATGCATTTGCTGTGTTTGACTTCTCAGAATCCAAGATCCTGAAGAAGTGGTGTTATGCACAAAATGCGTAGATCCAAGTTTCCTATAGTTTTGGATGCTTCCAAAAGTTTTCCATGATTTACTAAAATTGGACCGTGCAAAATCTGGTGCAGCTCTGCATAGAAACCAAACAGCTTTCAGTTTTTTTATGAAAGCTTTATTAAAAAAGCTCAAGTTAGAAGCTGATTGGCTACCACGCACAGCTGCACCAGATTTTGCACTCTCCAATTTTAGTAAATCAACCCCCAAGTGATGCTGTGTTTCTCTTTTATGTCATATATATTGTGCTCATGAATATGTCACGATTTTTATACATAAATTAAATAGTTTTTATATAATTGTTTAAATTAATATACAGTATATAGGAATTTCTAATGGATGTCATTAAAGTCCTTTGTGCAATTTCTTTTTTGTTGGAAGGTGTAGGGTGCATGTGGGATGTCATGTGACCAAGCAAATGGGAGGCATCAAAAAGTGTCCTTGCAATGAGTTTTATCACTGGCACTAAAGAGCACTAGGAGAAATTGGAAGAGAATACACAGTATCCAAGGGCCCCAAAGAGTGTAGGGGCAGTTAGGAAATATACAGTAAAGGGAGAGTAAAGAGTGCACTTGCCAAGACTATCTACTAGGACCCGGTAGTAGTAGACCCCTGGCTAGATCTCTAGCTGTGAGCTTTAAGCATAACCCATCGACATGAGATATGAAATACCAGTCATGCCCTTCCATATGCAACCACAATGTGTAACAATTTTTCATCTGTCTCTCAGGATTAACTAGTAACCAAAGAGGTTAGAAAACCTATTAATCCTCTACTCACTTTTATAACCCGTTTGCAAGTCTACCAAACATTTGTCTTAAAAAACAGAATTTTTGATTTATATATATTGCAGTTATGGTTCAAGCTGAACAAACAGTGTCCAAGCGATCCTTTTCTTGTTACTCCCTACTCTGCAAGGAAATGACAAAGCACAGTCCAAAAAGAACCAGATTTGGGCACTGATCCGCACTATATAACAGAATTAAAAAGGTCATTATAAAGTAACATTAAAAAGCTTGGAATGATCCAGAAATGTTCATGTTTTTAACAGCAGTTGACACTTTTATTCAATCAGTTAAGCAAAAATTAAAGTGAATATATTGACAATGCCATAATATTATTTTTATTTATAACTGTTCCATTCATCAAACTTTACATTTATTAAATAATCTTCCATTTGAAGCAATCACAGCTTTTCAGTTTGGCATTTCAGATGTCAGTTTTTGAAAATATTCAAGGAAAACCTCAGACAATACCACTTTCTGGTGCTATGTCTAGCTTGCTGATCTTTTTTGTCTGTTCTTATGGTGAAGGCCTTTCATAGGAGCTCAACAGGCTTGAGAAGTGACAACTGTGCCAGCAGTCCATCAGATACAGTACACTGGCTTTATTCTTTACCAAATAGGTTTTGCCTAGCTTAGAAGTATGCTTCAGATCCTTGTCCTGTTGCATGATGAAATCTGTACCAAACGCTGAATACAGAAGATGGCAGGATATTGTAAAATAGTGTGGTTGGTAACTTTCTGGTTACTACAGGAGATGGCTTGACATTGTAAAGTAGTGTGGTAACTTTCTGGTTCATTATTCCTAGCACTCTGTGGCAGTCTTTCACCTTACCAGCAAAAAGCAGCCCCATCCATTACATGCCCTCCACCATGCTTGACAAAAGGTATCAAGTACTCCTCCAGTATACTTTCTTTTGTCTCCATCTTGTTCAGTTCTTCTCCCTGATCCAAAGACCTCAAACTTTGACGTATGCCTCGTACACACGGTTGGACTTTCCAACGTACTCTTTAATGCAATGACAGACCCCACAAGGACAGGGGATTTTGGAGTGGACTGCAGGGTGGCCTTTTGCTTACTGACTATGGGCCCTGGCTTTTAAGGGAACACTATTCTTTGGGAGGTGTGTGCCTGGGGGACCCTTGGAGTGGTCTTGCATCGGATTTGGGTCCATGTCTTTCTGAAACACACAGATGTGGGTCCTTTGTGTCCAAACCAGCAATGACTGCTTTAGACTATGGGACTCAGAGTAGACGTTAATATGATCAGCTTAAAGTAACCTGATACCGGGGTCTTCTGGTCTGTTTATTAAGGTCTTAAGTGTTTATCAAGTATGTCTCTCCCATTGTGTGCCTCCTAGGTGTGCATTCCCATTGTTAATTAAGTCCCTTGTTGTTTATGTCTGTCTGATTATCTCTTGGAGATATAATTTGTATTATGACCACTTTATTTTGTTATCAAACCATTGTGGGATGTTTATCCTTATGAAAATGTGTAAGGTACTTTGTATCCAGGGTTGTGGGCTGGGTGCCGAATGGTCTGGGTGAACACCGAGTCACCTAGGTGACTAGTTGTTTAATTAGCTTAATGTTTATGTTGGCTGTTCCTTAGCTATGTTAATTTTATTCCTGTTTACAGTTTGCATTATCATGATAATATCCCCAAGAGGGGAATGTCCTTTTGGGGGTATAAAGTATGTGTCTGAGTTTTAATAAAGTGAGTTCCAGTTTGCATCTAAGCTAGTGTTGTCTAGTCTTGGGTGCTCAGCTATAATACTTGGTTCCTAGGTCCAGACTGGAGGAAGCCATATATCTTGACGGAGGCACCCAAGCTAGGTTCTGGACCATTCCATCACAAATGCTTTAATAATTATTACAGAGCTGCATTACGTTGTGTCTTTTGTATCTACCTTGAGGTCAGCTTTAGAGAATCAGCCATATGAAGACCTGTAAAACACCTGTTTCTTATACTGAATATTCAAATATACTAATTTTCTTGTAGAGTTGTGTATCTGGGAGTTCTGATTCTTTTTCTGTCCTTATTAGACCCTTTGTATGAAATATTCAGTTTATTGAGAAGACTGTTTCATTTTGCCATGTTCTAGTATGCAAAAGGCTTGAAACCCAATGAAAGATCCTTTGCTTACTGTTTTGAATACACCAATGACTTGATTTGTCAATGATTTGACTACATTTTTAAAAACTTTTTGTGATGTCATCATAATAGTAATGCTATCAAAAATCAAGTAATCTATTTATCTATCTTAAAAGTGGTGTTCACAATGTTAAAATTTTTGCATTTGATTTAGTTCTGTAGGCTACAAAACCCAAGCTAATCATAGTTGTTCCCCTGGAAAGGGCAGTTGTGGCTTCCTGCTTCTATATCTGCCTCTGTCCCCTTTCCTTTAAAGCTATTTGTAAGCTCAGCCAAGATTAGATGGTACCAAAAAAGCACTCATGTAATAGCTTGGCTACAATTAAGTCAAAACTTAATTGTTTGCATGTGTGAATGTAATTTATTGGCTTAAAAAAAATGTGCCCTAGTGGCCTTATTAAAGGGGCTGTAAACCCTTGTGTTTTTTCACCTCAATGCATCCTATGCATTGAGGTGAAAAAACTTCTGTCACTGACCGGCCCCCCAGCCCCCCGTTTTACTCACCTCAGCCCGTTCGTTCCCACGGCGGAGACGCGCTCTACCTCTCTGCCCATTGTCTCGGCTCTTGGTTGAATAGATTGATAGCAGCACAGCCATTGGCTCCCGTGCTGTCAATCAAATCCAATGACGCAGGCATGGGGGGGTGGGGCTGAGTCCGGCATTTGTTGTCTATGGACGCAAAAACCGGACTAGGGAGTGTGCCCGCACGGGGACCCCTAAGGAAAGCGCTTCTCCTAGGTGGTTTCCCGATGTGGGGAGGAGTTGATAGCACCGCCGGGGGACCCCAGAAGAGGTGGATCGAACTGCACAGTAGAGGTAAGTATGACATGTTTGTTATTTAAAAAAACGAGGGTTTACAACCCCTTTGGGGCCCCTTTCACATGGATGTTCTATCAGTCCATGTTTGACCTGTGATTAAACAGATAAAAAAACAGACTGTGATGTATCCCTATGGGTGGCCATATGTAAAAGGATTTTGGTGCATCTACATCTGGGTCAATTCAGGTTTGACTGACCGAACGCAATAAGTTTGCATCCAGGTCTGATTTTTATAGACTGCAATGGATGTAAACAGATATAAATAGGTGCACATCCATTTATATTGGCCTGCCCATAGGGATTACATGAGCCTGTTTTTCCTCCATTGGAATAGACTGAGAATGAATGCGGCTGTCATATACCTGACATCCATTTCTGTTCTGATCGGAGTCAGCAGGGGATCCATGTTTAAATCCCTTACTGAGGTGAATGGGAGGCACCTGTATGAAAAAGACTTAGAGCTAAATATTGCACTTGTTTTAGCTATGCTTACGTTTTGTATTTGCTGTTAAAAAAGTTACCATCTGCTGACATCCACTACATCTCGTGCAGCTTCTATATTTTGCATTTGGACCTTGCAAGGCAGTGCTCTAAGCTATACACAGACTGATGTAGGGATTTTTTTTTTGGGGGGGGGGGGATGGCTGCAGGAGCTACAAGCCTCCAAAACACCCAAAAGTGTCAAAGATCTACTTCAGCACCAGCACTGCTTACTCTCCATTCTGGAATCAATATCTACAACACAGGGACCTCAAATAACTGCATATCCAATATGTTTCTGTGATGGAAGTCCAGTGATGTCAGCTGTAATGAAAGTTGACTTTAAGAACACAAAAACAGTGAATTTCCTGTAAAAAGAGTTACCATTATTCTCAAATTATAGTTTTATTATGCCATCATTTTAAGTACAAAGAATGTTCATCTGGGGTCAAATTTAAATCCAATTTATGGATCTTTTTGTAGAGAGCAGGCAGCTATTACCTTCTTCCTGGCTACAAAAATTAAAAAGTATACTAAAAGCCAATTTGCATGTGTAAACAAACTTCTATGTCCGAGATGAGACTCCTTCAAATATTAATTATCTGCCTGAAGAAAGGAACCTTAGCGAGATATTCCGGCAATAGCTTTCTGAGACACGAGCCCTTATCTCCATTAAACAGAAATATGTGTTTTTTATGCCAATAACGGTGCTAGTGTGGTAAATTATTGATAGGGTCTGAACTATTTTATGGCTAATTATAAAAATAATGAGCTGCTCATCAAAGTAAGTTCATGTTTGAGCTTACTCTGCTGTATAAAGAGAGAAAACCTTCTTTTTCTCTGGATCTGACGGTCTGAGCTGCCTGTTGAACATCATAGAAATGTTGGACTTAGCAAGTCCATGTTGGCAATTATATATTATAATTTTTCTCTGCAATAATGTGGAGTTGTGTTCAAAGATAAGGCAAACTTGTGTTTCGGTATTTTGTTTACGGAAAGACAATTGCTGTCTAAAAGTAGATATCCATTCAAAACTTTATATATGTTACTTACATGTATTGTACTTATTTATGTATTTATTTATGTATTGTTTAAATTACATTTCTTTTTGCTTTATGTAAGTAACTGATGCATATATTGTCTATAATCTACTTTACCACTGGTATTTCCAGAGCAGAGCTTACAGTAAACTTTGCTATAGGCACTTTCGAGCAATTCATCCTCGAACTTCACAGAAGAACCACTAGTTATATTATTTACTAGTTAGTTATTTAGTTGTTCTTTCATCAAATCAACTCCCTATGCTTCCCCATTCCGGAGATGCTGTTCTACGTTTACATTAGAAAAAGGAAAGCTGGGAGGCTGCTGAGTCACTGCTGGGAATGATTTGAGCATCTTCAGTGCTTCTGCTGTGAACTTTGAAGGTGAATTGCTCCACAGTGCCTACAGCTGCAGAAGTAACTGAGGGCTTTTTTAAATGGCTAAAGAACCTTATTTATTTGCGTCTTTCTGCCTATTGGCAGGTATTTGGTCATCACCCGGGTCTACAGAGTCATAAAGGGCACTCTGTGGACCTAAGAAATGGGGAAAAGGGATCTTTTTTTTTTTTTTTGACGCAGAGATGGGCATAAACATAAGAAGAAAACAAACTTCTCTACACTTATTGTTTCTCTCCCAAGCTTCTTATGCCCTGTACACACTATAGGATTTTCCAACAGCAAAACCGTGGATTTTTATCTGAAGGATGTTGGCTTAAACTTGTCTTGCATACACACGGTCACACAAATGTTGTCGGAAATTCCGAACGTCAAGAACGCAGTGACGTACAACACGTACGACGAGCCGAGAAAAATAAAGTTCAAAAGCCAGTGCGGCTCTTCTACTTGATTCCGAGCATGCGTGGATTTTTGTGCATCGGACTTATGTACACACGATCTGAATTTCCGGCAACAAGTTTTGTTGTCGGAAAATTTGAGAACTTGCTCTCAAACATTTGTTGGCGGAAATTCCGCCAACGAATGTTCTATGGAGCAAACACACGGTTGGACTTTCCGACATCAAGTTCACATCCAACCTTTGTTGTCGGAAAATCCTATTGTGTGTACAAGGCATAAGAGTTGCACTGTGTGATATGATCTGTGTGCTCTACTGTAGCCATTGCTAAACACATAGGGAGATGTCTGCATGTGTAGATTATGTATGTCTTCCAACACCAGTCCAAGGACCCCATAAAAAGCATGGTTTTCGGGGTTCAGAGTGCAAGTACAGCTGTGCTGAGCAGCCATATCTCAAAATATGGACAGAAACCATTTTACCTTAGTGATTCCTAAAGGACTGGTCTGGGAAACACTGGAAAATATGTATGTATGAGCACTTCTGAAACCCACTGCCAATATATATTTGTCTAAGTGCAGGTGTGAGGTTGTGAACCTCGTGCCATCATGTAATTGTCATTGTACCCTTCAGAGACTTGGTGCTAGCATATGATAATCTGTGTCAAATTTAGAAAATCAGCACCACCATATTCTATTCTTCATGCATTTCAGAATACCATTGCCATTGTGGGTTTGTTTATGTGCACTCAAAGAACCCATTGCTGCTATATGATTTTTATCTATGTGCAATTTAGGAACTCAGTGACACCATATCATCTTTTATGT
Organism: Aquarana catesbeiana; assembly: GCF_042186555.1. Taxonomy (NCBI): domain Eukaryota; kingdom Metazoa; phylum Chordata; class Amphibia; order Anura; family Ranidae; genus Aquarana; species Aquarana catesbeiana. The sequence continues at coordinate 70,794,963 of NC_133328.1, forward strand.
TCATTTCTGAATCCCAATGCCATCACAAGATTGTCTATGTTTTAAGAAAACTGTACCACTTTTTTTTCTATGTGCATGTGTAAACCCCGTGCCATCATATTATTTTATAAGCATATTTTTTAATCTGTGCATTTCAGAAACCAAGTGTGAGTATATGCTTGCTTTGCAACACTTGAGAAACTCAGTGCCATTATGTTATTGCACTTTAGAAGCTTATTATCATAACTTGGAGACAAACTATTGACAGAAAATATGCAATCCATCTAAATAGCTTTTTTTTGTCTCCTGGAGTCTCTCATACACAAAGACATTTTTACTGTCAATTAAAAATTTGGTGATCTGTGAGCAAACTTTAAAAGTTGATCCTCAATTACCAATAATGGAAATCAGCTAGGTCCAAATCAGAAAATAATCCACCTGATTTGATACCGAAATATTTTGCGCCTTATCTTTAAACTATAGTTCAATATAAATGTCCATAATCTATGTGTAAATCATGCATAAAGACCACCAGTGAAGCTGCAAACTCTTTTATATAACTTCCCCGTGAGTTTCACCACCATTCATAAACAGCCGCTTCCTACCAAAAAGCAAGAGAGCTATCAGCCACAGTACAACATACAGGCAGGAGGATGGAAACCACAGGGCTCACCACCAAGGAACGTAGCCCAGTACCAGCAAGCAGCAAAAACAGAAATCACAAATGCTCCATAGTGTAAAAAACACATCTTGTGTTTATTTACTAAAAGAAAGTTACTCACATAATACAATGTTCAAACAGTGACAAACAAATCAACGGTAGTCCGGCCCAGTGGCTTGATGACATCAGCACAAGTCCTGCCCTGACGTGTTTCGTCCTAGGAGATGTTCTCAAGGGGTTCAGCTGACAGTGCTGACAGATCATTATATATACAGTATACATATTGCTACCAATGAAAGCTGCTCTTGAGCCATGAACTTTCATCGCTTAAAATAAATAAACTTTTTTTCTTATTTGTGTTCTTATTAATTAACTCCACATGATTTGGCATTCAGGAAGGTTGAAGTCAGAACATCAATCCACCAAGATCATCATCATCTTTACTTTAATGTCTTCAGTAACCCATAGATATACTAGCTGCAGTAGCCTATAGTAACTATGTACTTGCAAAATTAGTTCTAATTGGTTACAGCACTCTCGGTTCACAAAAACATAGCATTTTCATTCTTTCACTAGGTTTAAATGCAATCAATACGTTTACTTGCAAATAAAAATGGGATTGTTAAACTGTGGTATTCCATGGCTAAATATAGAACATTTCATCTCCACAGAGGCCTCAGATACAGACGGAAACGAGTTACATTTAGGTCTTTCGAATGGGACAGCATTGTGCACAGATCATGCTGGGCTGTTTATCCACAGATGTTTTGTTACCATTAAAAAGGTAAGCCATTTATGACATTATATATTGCATAATATGTTATTAAAATGATGTATCAGATCCATTTTCCATCATTGTCTTAATAATGACAAAAAGAACATTTGTTAGTCTGTTATTAATTCTCTGGTCCCTACAGCATATAAGATTAAAAGGAAACCTGGCAGCTAGAAATAACAGTATCCATCACTGAGTGATATTGTGTTCTGTTCATTGTGTGTCCACGGTTTGTGCTCAATAGCACAGCTTGCTCTCCAAGCCCATTGTCAGCACTAGATGCTGTGTGAGGGCCCAGTACATATCATTAGCACAGTCGCTCTTTCTGTGTGTTTTTTTTTTTTCTTTTCATTCTGGCCTAATTACCATCTTTTATACTTTTAGGTTACAATTTTTACTTTAAAGAGAATCTCCTGACATTTATATATATTTAAAAATACCTGGTTGTGCTTCCTCCCAACCTTATAAAACCATTTTTCAATTGAACAATTGTTATAATCTGAAAACCAACTTTTGCCAGCAGAAAGTTGAAATCATCCAAGCAGTGGGAGCTAAAGCTGTGGATGGAAGGGGGAAGTACATACAAGAGCTTTTGGTTGGATAGAGTAAGGCTGGACTTCACCAGAGTGAAGAAGTTTGTTAGAATTCTAAAGATCAGGCAAGACGTGGGAGAGTGGCATGGAGTGATCAAAATACAGTATTGAAATGACTCTACCATTATTTATGTGTAACTCTTACCCCCGAAGGAGCTTCTTGGTAAGAGGGGTTCTCCGTTCTCTGAACTGCTCCGTCCCTTCTGACACACCTGGTTATATGATAGAATGCTGCAAACACCTGCCTCAAAGTAATTATTAGTACACAACTGTATTAGCATATAGAATTAGACACCAGGCTACGTTATTGCAAATAAGTAAGTATGTTATTGCAAGGCAAACATAAAAAGGGCAATGTGCAAAAGAAAAAAGTAGGTCAAATTAATCCATTTGAATGCAATGAACTAACTGACATGAATATCTGGCTATAATATGGCAGTTAATCCAGATCACAGAGATGCTAAGCAAAATATAACTTGTATCAATAGCAATGGTTAAAAAAACAACATAAACCATGAACTGTATGAACAATAAACAGTGTAAATCAGTGGTCTCCAAATGGATGTGGCCCTTTGTTTGCATTTATCTGGCCTTTGGGACACTTTTCCTCCAACTGACACCAATAATGGGCACCATTCTCCCCACTGACACCATCATTGGGGCATTATTCCTCTCACTAAATCCAATGAAGGGGCATTGTTTACTCCCACTGATGCCAGACATTTTTTACTCCCACTGGCCACAGTCCAGCACCAATAATGCCTGAAGGACAGCAGTGAACTGACCCTTTGTTTAGAAATTTTGGAGATCCCTGATGTAAACAGTAAAAGGCACACAGCAACTCCTCTGCAATAAATCACTAACAGTTGTATCAGAATGCACTCTGTATATATCCCCTTATGTATAGGTTGTGATATACTATATTATTTATATATATATATATATATATATATATATATATATATATATATATATATATATATATATTTCTGAAATGGGGTATCCGTGTAAGGTCATAGTTCTGTAAATGGCACAGGACTTGCTACATCAGCCGGCTAACAGAAGTACCCAAACTGTGTGGTGGTGCACTTATTATCATCTTTTTAAGACTGCATGCAGTGAATGCTTTGGGAGCTGCTAGGCAAATAAGCAGTCTCCTGTTGTGCGAAAGTGCAAAACAGTGATAGAACAAACACAGCTGCAGTTGCTCACCTGACATACAGCAGACTTTGGCCTAGAATCTTGTCTGTCAGCAGTCCCTCTGGCTCTGTCCTTATGAATCTGGTCCTTAAAAACTCAGTCCCAGCCCTCCGTAGTTTGATTTGAGCTCTCTGGTCACAAAGAATGCAGGTCTCACACTCTGGTTGAGGCACACATGGGTACGTAACACCCTAGGGCGTGTAGAGCTCCAGTACCCAGCAGCAAGAGAAAGTTCTTCTCAAAGCCAGCGAGAAAACTTGCACAACTCTCCTTCTTTTACAAAGTGTATTTTGTAGTTCACAGCCCTCTTCACTTTCACAGTGCAGCTCTCCTTGCAAACTACATTTCCCAAGGTTCCATGTGGCTGCAGCATAGTCATTCTAGTCTATTCTGTCTCTCTGACTACTCCTGGTGTGCAGACACCATGGTGAGGGGGATAGAGGGATGTAAGCAAACAGGAAAAGACAGCGGCAGCATCGTGTACTGAGGACAGCCGTGCAGGCATCTGTGCACCCAGTTACATGTGCTTTCCCAACCTGTGCAATGATGTTTTTGTAAGCTCTTTATTGCTCCTTTCTTATGTCACAGGTCCCAGTCTTTAGTTATCCTTGGGAATAATTCACACCTATACAGATTTTTAAAATCTGTTTCTGCAGTGCTTTTTGCAGTCCGTTTTGCACCTGCGTTTTTTATGTGTTTTCACACTTTTTTGAAGCGTTTTGCATTTTGCATGCTTTTTTTTGGCCAATTTGTTGTAGAGAAGATTAAAAACTGCAAAACGTGTCAAAAATGCATTAAAAAACGACATGCTTTTTTGCAGCGTCCCCATTGAAGTCTAAACCTAAAACGCACTATTTTGTATTAAAAAAATGTCTCTGACACTTTCCAAAAATGCAGTGGCTGAAAAAAGCATGGATGTGAACGTGTCCCATAGCAAATCATGTTAAATGGTCTGTAGTGCGTTTTTGCAAAAAGCACCAAAAAACGCGAAGGTGTGAACCAGGTCTTAGACAGCAGCTGTGGACACAATGAGGTTGATTTGTGTTGTGCTGTCAGCTTGTTTAATTAAGCTTTGACAAAAAAAAACTGGAAACTGGTTTCGATTTTTGGGTTTAGCAGGGCTGCACCAGATTTTGCTCTCTTCATTTATACTAAACCAACTCGTGAGACTTTGTCACCTTCCAATTTTATTTTATTTTCCTACACCTGCCTTCTGACTCTAGTAAAAAAAAAAATCCAGTCTATTGGGGAAAGAAGGGGTGATGTAATTGAATCCAGGAAGATTCAACACAGACATACTTTTGGTAGATTTTTACTGAGTTTCCACAGCTGCTAGCTAGAGAGGAATTGCATGGGTCACTCTCTTTATGGTATTCAGTTATATGGCACAGCAAGAAGGAGATGATCATACAGATGTGTGTGTATTACATTAGAAATGTTTTGTGGGTTAAAACTCTTTCTTTAAAGCCCATCTTTGATTATACATGTTTATTCAGTGATATCCACAGTGTTTCTGCATCTTATATATATATATATATATATATATATATATATATATATATATATATATATATATATATATATATATATATATATATATATATATATATATATATATATATTTAGAGGTGAAATGTCAACACCCCACTTCCCAGTTCTAATGGAGGACTTGCTGTCAGCTCAATTCCATTCCATTTTAGTTCTCCCAGGTTACAAAGTATACTTTAAGGGCTGGTTCAACTACAGCTATTCCAAAGATCTCAGGTTTTGGGCTTGGCAGTGATGTTAGTCCTTGTACATACTATATGGATATTATCCCAAGGAAATGAAAGGCATTAGGTTTAACTGATAGAAGGAGTGGATTATAGCATTTTTTGGCTTTTTCCCTTTAGAACTGTTGTAATACATCCTTGAAGATGATGGATGGAGGATATATTAGTACCCCCTAGTGGAAGGGCCTTGTATTATTTTAGACAAGTTAGAGTAGATTCATCAATTATACCCCTTGGCTTTTTATTGGGTGGTGGTGGTGTGGGGTGGGTGGTTTGCTTAGAGGCCCCTTAAGGGGTTGGGGTCCCCACATATCTCCACCCATCTAGACATCTTAACCGGGTCTGCCACTCATGGGTATACATGTGGACAATATAGACAATTATTCATTGTGTTATTTAGTTTAGATTGTTACATTTGGCTTTTTATTGGGTGGTGGTGGTGTGGGGTGGGTGGTTTGCTTAGAGGCCCCTTAAGGGGTTGGGGTCCCCACATATCTCCACCCATCTAGACATCTTAACCGGGTCTGCCACTCATGGGTATACATGTGGACAATATAGACAATTATTCATTGTGTTATTTAGTTTAGATTGTTACATTTGTATACAAAGATACTGATGGCTCCTGAGGAAGTGGACACTTTGATGTCAGTTATTTTTTTAAATATGTGCTTTTATGATATTTTGTACAAAAAGCAGAACTTTTTTCTTTATTTACAATATATGCTGCATTTGTAATAAACATTAGCATTTTTTAGCAAATGTTGTACCTCAAAAGTCCCATCTTTATAACAAGTTTTTAGATTTATACAATTTTAGGAATGTGGCACCCAAGATGGTTTTAATTTCCATTTGGTTTAATATTTAGTTTGAATTTACATTCAAAACCTTTTAGTTATTCCATACCTTAGTTTCAGTGAATATACTGATCAGCCATAACATTATGACCACCCACCTAATATTTTGCCACCAAAACAGCCCCGGCCCGTTGAGGCATTGACTCCACTAGACCTCTAGACCTCTGAAGGTATGCTGTAGTATCTGGCACCAAGCAGTAACAGATCCTTTAAGCCTTCTTCCTATGTTGCATCCTGGCGCTACCTCTTCCCCAGGTAAACAACATGAACACACCCAGCCCTCCACATGATATAAAAGAAAATGTGATCAGAACAGGCCACCTTCTTTCTTTGCACTGTGGTCAAGTTCTAATGCTCACCTGCCCATCGTAGGCACTTTTGGCTGTAGACATGGACACCCCTACAGATCTGTGGCTATGCAGCCCCATACACAACAAACTACGATGCCCTGTGTTCTGACACCTTTTTATTGGAAACAGCTTTAACTTTTTCAGCAATTTGAGCTACAGCCTTTGCTCTCCACATGCATCAATAAGCCTTGGTTGCCTATGACTGTTTACTTTTTTCCTTCCTTGAACCACTTTTGGTAAGTCCTGACCACTGCAGACTGGAAACATTCCACAAGAGCTACAGTTTTGGAAATGCACTAATCCAGTCATCTAGCCATTACAATTTGGCCCTTGTTAAAGTCTCTCAAATCCTTACGCTTGCCCATTTTTTCTGCTTTGAATACATCAAGTTTCAGGAACATGTTGACTTGGTGCCTAATATATCCTATCCACTTTCAGGTGCCAGCGTAACGAGATAATCAATATTATTCACTTCACCTTTCAGTGTCCATGATGTTAAGGCTGATCAGTGCATATCACTTAAAGCAGGGGTCCACCTATCTATCGTTTTTTTTTTTTTTGAGTTCATTCACAAACTTTTCTTCTCAGCATTACATACTCACATATTGTGTGTAATATGTCCGCCTGTGTCAGATTTTGTTGGAAAGAATAACTTATATTATTCACTGCAGGCGGTTTCCATCTTCATTGTGGGCATTTGAAGCCCACATGCATTTATTTCCTGGATGCGGTGAATGCTGTGCTCCCAGCATTCACCGCTCGTTCCCGCACATGCTCAGTGGCATTCTGGGAAGCCTGAGACTAGCTCCCAGGATTCTGTGTGGAGTCTGGGAGAGGCTAGAAACACGCCTACTCCCACGGGAGGAGAACCAGGAAGTGCAAAGAAGAATAGAAAAATAAAAGGTAATTACGGTGATTAAAATTTTTTTTTAAACGGCATGTCAGCATCTAGGCAAGAAAGAGAATACATACAGATATTGTTCAAAATTTGGGTGGAACCCCGCTTTAAAGCGATACTAGACACACACTGTTTAATTGACATTGTCCCCTCTAATTATGTATGTGGATGATGGAACTGTAATTATTTAAATAAAAAAGAACATCTAAGTACCTTTCTTCTAATTGATATACAGCTGTCACATGACCCAGCTCTTTCCCAGCCTGTCTGCAGGGAAACATAAGCAGGAGGAGTGTCTAGTCATCTGCTGCTGGTTACATGTTCAAAAAAAAAAAAAAGAGTAAAAATAAATAAATAAATAATATCAATAAACAGTTTTAAATTGGCATACAAATATATATTTGAAATTAAATATTTATTATATTGTGGAAATAACATGGTGTGGGTGGATTACTGCCAGTCACAGGCTGTGTCACACTCCTCCAAGCTGTGTCTTAGAATAAGAGGAAGGTGAAGCCTTCATTAAGCTACATGTAATATCTCACCCTCATTGTGTTTAGCTGGTTAGTGAGCATGGAGGAGGAGGGAGGGGGTGGGCCGTCCTTTACCACTGTGTATAAGCCCACATGTGTGATTCTATATTCACATGAAGTGCTCAGATGTGATAGGGAGGAAATGCTCAGCATAGAAACTCAATGAAAACTGAGCATGTGCATAGCTGCCACCAAAGCTGCGAAATCCCTATCTGAATTGGGGACATGAAAAGAAAATGGAGATAGAGAGCAGCAGGATCAATCAGATGTTTTTCAGAATACAGAAAATCGCTCTCATAGTGACAAAGTGAGTATAAACAGCAAGATTTGCCAATTGATATGTGTCTGGGGTATACACACTAATTTGTACGTGATCTTAACAAACAAAAAAAAAATATTGAGTCTGTGAGTTGCATTGTACTGTATGTTTATTGTTTTATTTTCTTTAATATGTTTTGTTATCAAATGTTCCTCCTTTTGATACTCCTTTGATAATACTTATGTGTTATTTTTTTCTTTTTTTTTTGTCTACACAAAAAAATGGTTAAAAAAATTGCCTGATTAAAAAAAGATTCACCATCACATACAACGGTATAGTTGGCCCATCAGCTTCCGCATTACACATTGGATAAATCCTCTTTGACAACGATAGCCAGATGCTGTAAGATAAAGACAGATGAACGTTCTGCAAACATCCTTAACAGACCCCTTAATTTGTAATCATACTAGCTCATAGTGATTTAAGTTTTTTTAAATGTTCAACTGCAAAAAGGTGCAACATTTAATAAAAAAGATAAAATTATGGTAAGTTCCGGATCACCTTGTTGTGAGAGACCGTTATAAATATCAACTGGTTAGCTTTATCACCACCCTAAGTGAGATCTGAAATGTAGTCAACAGACCTGAAACTAATTTATATAATAAAAAGAGATCTTCATAGATATGCACACTTTCTGAATATTTAGACTCTTATCAATAAATTGCCTTACTTAGAGTGCTTGAACTCTACCCAGATTTGATGTTAAAGTGAAGGACTGGAATATCCATAATTTTAAACATGGATAATAAACAGCATGAATGTCACAGAAGTGAAAGATACTTAAAAATGCCTGGACATGTAGAATTTCAATACAGAATTAACAATTGGTCTTAGAGCCCTTTCACCCTGGGGCGGGGGCGGCATCGGCGGTAAAACGCCGCTATTATTAGCTGCGTTTTACCGTCGGTATGTGGCCGCTAGCGGGGAGGTTTTACCCCCCGCTAGCGGCCGAGAAAGGGTTAAATACCACTGCAAAGCGCCTCTGCAGAGGCGCTTTGCCGGCGGTATAGCCGCGCCGTCCCATTGATTTCAAAGGGCAGGAGCAGTGAAGGAGCGGTATACACCCTGCTCCTTCACCGCTCCGAAGATGCTGCTGGCAGGACTTTTTTTACCGTCCTGCCAGCGCATCGCTCCAGTGTGAAAGCCCTCGGGGATTTCACACTGGAATGAAAGCAGCGGCACTTTCGGGTCGGTTTGCAGGCGCTATTATTAGCGCAATAGCGCCTGCAAACCGCCCCAGTGTGAAAGGGCTCTTAAAGTGGTATTAAAGCTTCAGTTTTTATTTTAATCTTTTTAAAATAACAAACTTGTTATACCAATCTGCTCAGCTCCGAATCTCTTCTTTTCAGGTCCCTGCCGATGCTCCTCCACCTTGAACAGTGCCCCCAGAGAAAGCTGCAAGCTCCCCCACCCACTCTCGTCTCATTGACTTACTGGCTGTGATTGACAGCAGTGGGACTCAATGGGCTCCTTCTGCTGTCTCAGCCAAGCAGGGAGTGTCCCAAGACAGCCGAGGCTCTTGAACATCACTGGATCGGAGGGAACTCAAATAAGGATTGGGGGGGCTGGAGGGGGCCGCTGCACACAGAAGATTTTTTTACCTTCATACATAGAATGCATGAAGGTAAAAAACCTTCAGCCTTTATAACCACTTTAAAGCGGTAGCAAACCGCAGTTGATGGGGAAAAAAAATCCCCTGCAAGGCAATGTCATAATGTGGTAGTATGCATCGCATATTTACTTACCTTGGAGCAAAGCCCTTCAGCACAACGCTGTCACCGCTGAGAGGGTTGACATCTTCCCCCCCCGGTCTTCCCTCTGGGTTTGCGTCTGCTGGCTACATGAGTAGCTCACGCGCATGCGCTGTATGACGGACATGCTAAGAGCATGCGCCGGTACCGTCACTGGCTGCGTGCACTCTGAATATATCAGAAACTGTGCAAGTTTAGGAGATATTCACACTACCTACAGTACAGGTAAGTGTCAGGGCTGGGCTCAGCCCTTCCTTCTCAAAGCTGGCCGCTCAGCTGTTGGCTAATTGCCAGCTCCTATCTCTCCACAGTGATTCACATGTTGATGATATCCTGCTCGTCAGTCCTACTTAATTAAGCCGTCCAGTCCAGATGGTCTCTGCCTTCGCCTTGCTCACATCTCTAGAGACGCTCTCCTGTGTTCCTGTTAAAGACTTGCTTGGCTAACATTCCTTCTGGTTCCAGATCCTACTTGCTGTTCTACTACGCTCATCTCTGGCTCCCTGACGTTTTGACTTGTCTGACTATCCGTTCCGGTTCCTGAACTGTGGCTATGTTTTGACTAAGTTTACTCTGTTTACCTTTTTTTATTATTATTAAACAAGTGTGATTTAACTGTACTTCTGTCTCTGTCTGATTCATGGTTTCTGACAGTAAGCTTTACCATAGACTTGCCTGTAGGTACAAGTGGTAGAACAGAGTTTACTACCTGTCACGTACCTGATCTGAGGCCAAGGTGCTGAGAGGGCTCCCCTTGCGGCTAAGTGCGATAGACCCCCGAGGGTGGTACAGGTAGTGTTGCGCCCAAAGAAGCACAGGTACTGGAGAGCTGGGCCGGTGATCAACTGGCGAAATCTAAAGGTAGCAGGATACACAGCAAGGCAGATTTCACTCAGAGAACTTCAGATGTACTTGGCAATCAGTGCATGCAGGAAACAAAAGTAAAAGCCAGGTTGAGGGTCAAACACTCATGATCCTACAGGAGGTAGAGGCAGGTAGCAGGAACAGGAACTTGGCTGAGGTCATACACAGGAGGGCAAGCAGATAAGAAGTAGCAAAGTCTGTAAGGCCAGTGGGTTTCATACACAGGTGATCAAGTAGAAGCAAAGTCCGTAAGGCAAGCTGGGGTCACAACAGGAAATCCAAGGAATATACACAAAGGCTCAGAAACACAGGAAGGCTGACGACAATCCAGCAATTTTATAGGCTTAGCAGCAGTCTTTTATAAGCCAGCAAGTGGCCACATCTGTCACGTAATATGTGTGTTGCGCACACGCGTTCGCACATTTGCGTGCGCCTGGTCGTGGGAATGCGCCAAATGCGCCCATTACCAGTCAACATTGGCAGCTCTTCTTCGATTACTTCCCTGACACTACCACTTTAAGTTGGGTAATTTTATGAGCACAGCACTATTATACCATTGAGTCTCACAATAACTAGATTCCAACTTTAATTTACCAGCTGTAATTTTTAGCATCTTTGTCTGAATTGTGGCTATGAAGCATTACTAATAATTCTTAAAGTGTATGTAAACCCTAACAATGAACAATTCTTATTTGCCGTTTAATCTGTTAAAAATATCATTGGAAGAGTTTTTGTTATATCTGTTTGATAAGTGCAAATAATACCTGTTGATCCTGCTAGAAAGCTAGAGCTGTCCTTTGCCCTGTTTACTGTACCTGTGTTACCATAAGCAGTCTAATTTACCCTCTCGGGTCCTTTTTTGGACTACAGAGCACTCCTCCTCCATGTTGCGGAGATGAGGAGAGGGGGTGGGATTTATCTAGTTTTTTCAAGATACTCTAGGCAGGGCTGGCACCCCTTCTTGCAATTTATAACAGGAAACTAGAAGCGGAGCCCACAGAACTTTAAGGTGATAAAACATGGGAAATTATGCATGCATTGTGCTGCATTTTTTAAATTCTGTCTGACACTTAAAAGCAAAAATGTAATATATTGCAGCTTACCAATCCTTACACGTGGTGGCTGCATTCGTTTTCTTTTTTATTTTTTTCCCCTTTGTATTTACCTTGTAATCTGACCAGTAACACACCTCCTATGTGAGAGTGCCTCCACTCTGGATGAAGAAGCACAGGGGGCAACTTTGTACAGCAGAATTGTCAGTCTGGAAGGAGGATAGTGTTAGATACACTAGTGGATTTAAGCACACTAACAAATTGAAGGCGAACTCCAGCTTAAACATTATAAGCATTTACTGCAAACATATTTTTCTTTTTGGGATAAAGGTTTTACACAAATAAATAAAAGCTGATCATTGTAAGCACAACTGTCAGCGTTAAATTGTTTCTCTCATCCCTGTAACTACTACAACAGCAGGAGAACTTGTTCCATTGAAAAAAACAACAGACTTACTGACCAGATCACCAGGTGTAAAGTAAAGAAAGCCTAAAAAAAAAAATTATGCAGACATCACATCTAAGAATTGGTAAACTGCAATATAAATGTGTGCTTTTGGGTTTAATACTACTTTGATAATCACACGGAATTATATCCCTTTCTCTCCATAGATTTCAACACAACTGATTGTCTACTTGTGCTGCTTCTTCCTTCCCAAGTTTGAGCTCTGCAGGGACTGCAAGTCATATTTAAAGCGGAGTTCCAACAATTTAAAAGTCAGCAGCTACAAAAAGTGTACCTGCTGACTTTTAATAATCAGTCACTCACCTGTCCCACGGTCCAGCGATGTGAGTGCATGAAGCCTCGCTCCTCTCCCCCTCTTCTCCGCAGTACTGGCATTGTTATTGTGGGCACCCGGGTGTGGCTTCACATCTGGGCGCACACTACGCATGCGTGAGCCGCGCTGCGCACTGTGAATGGCCGGGCAATCTTCTGGGACCTGTGACGTGTCCCAGAAGATTGCAGGGAGAGAGGGGGGAGAGGTGATCTTCCTTCCAGTGCCGCAGAGCCCCGGGAGGAAGTGGGAGTTGGGTGCCTCTAAAAACAGGGTACCCGCTCCCCCCCAAAAAAATGACATACCAAATGTGGCATGTCAGGGGGTCACCAGCACTTAAAGCGGAAGTTCCATTTTTGGGTGGAACTCCGCTTTAAGCACTTACACTGCTTGTATTAAATTGAATTGCATAAATTTGTTTCTTTCATATCTGCCTAGCTTTCAGATTTAAAAACGATGGGGATGACATAGCAGCCATCAATTGTTAATACAGGAAAAAGCCTACTGGCACATTCCTACCACCATTGTGCTAGGGGCCTCACGCTAATATAACATAACACCAGGACCTAAAAAAGCATGCTTAAAACCTTAAACCCTTAACAGTAAAATCAGTCTGTATATGCAGTAACGCATGCTTGTTATACTCACTATGGAAGCTAAGAGGTTAATCCTCTGCATTGTATAAAAAGGCTGTTTGATCCTGTCTTCTCTGATCCTCCCCTTCTTCCACTGTCCCCAATCCATCTCCTGATAGAACCTGATAGAACAGATGCTAGGGGGACAAGTTGCACATGCTCAGTTTGGTGTGTTTTGCTAGAGAGTTTTTTTTTTCTTTGGAGAGTGCATGTAATCAGCACAGGGCCAATCAGCACTGTCCAGACAGAGGGTCAGGGGACCATTATCCTCATAGGACAATCATGGAAGAATGAAAAATCCTTCTACAAGCTTTAACCAGACACTGATAGAAGTCACAAGACTGCTATCTGCTGATGAAAAAAGGTATTTATCAGTTTATATTTACTAAAACTATTGCATTTCCATGTTCTGTGTACTGTGGGAGACCAGATATAGTGAATGCAGGGTCCCGGGTTTAGTAACAATTTAAATATTTATCAGAACTGTATACATGTAAAATATTTAGTTGTCTGTACACAGTAGGTGTGGGTATGTTCACACATCTGCTTCTGCATAAGTAGCTCTCCCATTTATATATTTTTAGTTATTGCTGGTTTAACTTCCACATGACAGTCAACAGTTAACCTGTTAGGAAAAATTACAGCAGACAGCAGACAGAGCTATGTCATTGCTTTTATTGGAACTTTCTGCTTCCAAGTGGGCACCAAAGACTTCTGATGATGGTGTCACTAGACGACTGCAGTCCTATAGTAATGACCAGGAGCCAATTAGTGTACTTTCTGGACATACAATTACATTGACAACCAGTCAAAATGGTCATCGGCAGTGAAAAGCTAAGTGAAGGATAGTAAGTAAAACTTGTCTCTGAATCTTGCTCAGAGGTTCCTCATGTCAGATCAGTTTTATGTGTGAAATGGAGATGCTTGATTCATTTTAGTTACTAGGAAACAAAATAAGCTGCAGCACTTTCTATGTAGTATATGTATAGGTAAAACCAACAAAAATATATATATTTTTTATTATATAGCCAAATATAGGTAAAAATTCTTACCTGTTAACCACTTAAATGCTGGGCACTTTCACCCCCTTATTTCCCAGGCCAATTTTCATCTTTCAGCGCCGTCACACTTAGAATAACAATTACACGGTCATGCAAAACTGTACCAATATGAATTGTCTATGATTTTTTTGAGACAGATACAGCTTTCTTTTGGTGGTATTTAATGACCACTCTTTTTTTTGTTTTGTTTTTTTATCGCTAAGCAAACGAAAAATGGCCAAAGATTTTTTTTTTTAGTTTCTCTTATACAATTTGGCAAATAAGTAATTTTTCTCTTTCACTGACGTGCGCTGATGGGAACTAATAGGCTGCATTGATGGGCACTGATGAAGTGGCACTGATGGGCACTGATGAGGTGGCACTGATAGGGCTGAACTGATGGGGCTGCACTGATAGCCATTGATAGGTGGCATTGATGGGACTTTGTGGGGGCTTCTTTCCAATGGCTTGACTTTACTTAGACACCTTCTAATTGTTATAGTACTCACAGGTAACTTTAGACCTTCATTGATCACCCTGGAGCTAATCATTGGCTAAGTCTTTGTCAAATTGGCTATTATTTGATCCATTTGAATGGTAATTTTCTGTTTTCTTCCATGTCTTTATGGTTTTGGTTTCCATTTTAAAGCATTTGAGATCATTTTAGCTGAGCAGCCATTTCAGTTTCTGCACTTCTTTATATGTTTTCCCCTCTCCAACTTTTTAATCAATGAACGTTGTTCTTCTGAACAATGTCTTAAACGACCCATTTTACTCAGATTTTCAGAGAAAAATGCACTATACCCAGCATGTACAACACTTGCTGCCTTCCTCCTTAACTACTTGCCACCCGTGCTAAAGCCAAAAGACGGCTACAGCGCGGGCCTTAATTGCCGGGAGGGCGTAATTGCCGGGAGGGCGTCCATGGTCGCCCTCCCGAGCAAGCGCTGTCTGCGCATCACTGCGGGTCGCGCTCGGCGCGCTCTGTGAGCACAGAGTCTATGAGACTCGGCTGATCACAGATCAGAGTAAGGGGTCAATCTGTCAGCCAATGACGGCTGATCACATGATGTAAACAGAAGCTCAGTAATCAGTATTTTATTTCCCTTACGCTGACAGCGTGAGGGAAAAAAAAAAAGATCATTGACTTCTGTCAGAGGGACATCAGTCCCTCACACAGAAAGCCGCGGCTGCATTTTCTGTACCTTCCAGTGTCAGCTGCCAGTGCCCACTGTGCCACCTATCAGTACCCACCAGTGCCACCTACCAGTGCCCACAGTGCCACACATCAATGCCCACCAATGCTGCCAATCAATGCCCATCAGTGTCTCATCAGTGCCACAGATCAGTGTCACTTAACAGTGCCTACCAGTGCTCATCAGTGCCACCCATCAGTGCCCTTCAGTGCCACCTATCAGTGTCCTTCAGTGCCACCCATCAGTGCCCATCAGTGCCACTTCTCAGTGCCACCTATCAGTGCCGCCTCATCAGTGCTTATCAGTGGCACCTATCAGTGCCCATTAGTGCTGCCTTATCAGTGCTACCTATCAGTGCCCATCAGCGCAGCCTATCAGTGCCCATCAGTGCAGCCTCATCAGTGCACATCAATGAAGGAGAAAAATTACCTGTTTTCAAAATTTTATAACAAACTATGAAACATTTTTTTTTAAAATTTTCGGTCTTTTTTTGTTTTATTTAGCAAAAAATAAAAAACCCAGCAGCAATTAAATACCGCCAAAAGAAAGCTCTATCTGTGTGAAAAAAATGATAAAAATGTCATTTGAGTACAGTGTTGTATAAATGCACAATTGTCATTCAAAGTGTGACAGCGCTGAAAGCTAAAACTTGGCCTGGGCAGGAAGGGGATTTAAGTGCCCAGTAAGCAAGCTGCTAAAAAAGGGCCACCTGTTTTTTCACAGACTGAATGACCTCACTAATTGAACTCCACCCTGCTATTGTTTTGAACACGCCCCTTTCATTTATGATCGAATTACAGAGAATCAGCAGCATGCATGTCATGACTGTTGGGTCTGTTGGTTTTCTGTTACTCTACTACACCTACTAGTAAATGACTTGTCATGTAGAAATGTAATTCATGCCAAAAACAGTGATTGATTTGGATAGTGATGTTGGACTGCTATTATTTTGAACACAACTGTAATGCCGCGTACACACGGTCGGACTTTTCGTCTACAAAAGTCCAACGGACGCTGACGGACTAAAGCTGGCTGGTAATCCGATCGTGTGTGGGCTTCTCCGGACTTTCAACGGACTTTTTTAGCCTCAAATCCGACGGACTTTAGATTTGAAGCATGCTTCAAATCTTTACGTCGTAAGTACGACGGACCCCGAAGTCCGCTCGTCTGTATGCTAGTCCGACGGACAAAAAAACGACGCATGCTCATAAGCAAAAACTAAACGGAAGCACTCGGTCTAGTAAAACTAGTGTTCGTATTGTAGGTAGCACATTCATCACGCTGCAAAATCTGTGATCGTTGAATGCAGCGCATTTTATTTCTTCTTTACGAAGGCTCTATAAAGAACGAAGGTGTTTTGCTGTTCATAATCAGAGTTCTCCCAAACTGATTTCTGGATTCTTTTTCTCTTTGATCTCATGAATGATATAGTATGCATTTTAAAAACAATGTTTCCATACTAATAATACTTTTTCCCCTTTTTTTTTTTTAGGTTTGTAAAGTTACCACAAAGAACCCATTATTCTGTTTTTTTTTTTTTATAGTGATTATTTTTTAGTTTTTAGATAAAGTTAACCCAAAGCACCGTTTTTGGTTACGTAAATTTTTGGATTTTCAAGACTTACCACTTGAACATTATTAACATTAGTAATGTATTTTTGGTGTGTTTTTTTTCTAACTCAATGAGATTGTTGTCCCTTGTTAATTTAACATTGTGTGTAAAATCAATGATTTCAAAGAAAAAACATAAAAAGTCTTTTGCTAAACTCAAAAAATGATCCATTTATTCATGGTCAAAATAAAATAAAGAGGAAGTCAACGCTGGAAAAAGTCGGTGTACCAGAAAATTGGGATCTTGCGGAGTCCATATAAGAGGGAGCACAATCTGGTCCAAGAATCCCAGAGATCAACAGCACCAGCAGATGATCTAGATGTCCCCAGACTGTGGTCCTACAACAGCCTGCGTCTTCTGTCAGACCAGACTGAACCCAGGTCATCATTTTCTTCTCTTCCCTGCAGCCTTTCCTCCACGCTGCCCTGCAGCCTTCCCTGTAGCCTTCTTTTGAGGCTGTGGCTCTGGT